>NW_027332336.1:0-22941 GCF_958299795.1 Porites lutea | reverse complement strand
CTGTCAGCGCCCTTCGCTCTAAGTAAAGCACTGTCCGACTTGACTTCTACAATCCTTTCATCGTCGCAAACGCTACAACAACCCTCTAAGTCAACAGAAGATCGCGCGTGCCTGCACTTCTAGTTTTCCTAAGATCGATGGTCACTTTGTTGGCCAGCTCGCTCAAATTAAATCGACGCTTTCCTGGGCCAAGCGAGTGCCAAAAATCGGGTCAAACGAGGCTTTCTCCTTCCTGTCCTACTTGCCTCGGGCTTGCTGTCACGCAGCGGCTGACGGCAAGCCCCCAAATACGGCCTTTGGTCACCTCATGAATTATTCATGAGCCACCGACTATTTTTCGACAGGGAAACCCCGGCCCCCCCAAAAGCAAGAAAATATTATAAGTCTAAAAGCAGGTCGCTTCTCGGCAACTACGTCAAGCCAGCAGGCAAGGGCAGGCCGCGAAACTCACGCTGACATAGTTCTCGACAAGAAACCTGCCTTAGACTTGCCGCCTGGATCGATCTGAACTTGATGCACAACCTTCACTACGAGCGCTCAAACAGCGCTGTTGTGCTTTACAAGGCTCAGAACATCCCTCAGTTCTTCGAGGGATGCTGTTGACTTGCGGGTTTCCGGACTTAATGATGTCCTTCCACCACCAGGCGGCGCAAACTTTGCTCCAAACACGGCCAATATTTTATTTACAGCAATCCCGCCATATTCTTGAACCTTCCCTCGGCTGATACGTCACTCAACGTCACAATACGGCGCCCAGTCCCGCTCTGTTCAGTGCAAAAAAACATGGCCGACGCATCGTGCCAACCTGTTAAGACTGAATTTTCCTGATTTTTCGCCTGCTCAAGACGCCAGGACGGAGTAAACGAGCGCTGCAGGGCAAGGTGAGCTTCCGAAAAGCTTGTTTTCTAACGTTTTTGCATCATTCCCACACTTTTGCCACGTTTTTAGTTGAAATTAGGCAAGGGTTGAAATTTCCACCAAAAACCCTTAAGGGTTGGTTGGTGTTTTATCAAAACCACCCTTCTGTACTAACCCTAACATCAACCCTAGCGAAAAAGCCACGTTAGCTCAAGACCCTTGTATAATTTTGCATTTTCTGACAGGGTCGCACGTATTTAGCATCGTTACTGCAGTGATTTCCTCGTATTTATTATTTTTTGCAAGGTCACACTTGAGTCCAAACCCTAACCCTAACATCCACCCTGGCGAAAAAGCCACGTTAGCTCAAAACCCTTGTATAATTTTGCATTTTCTGACAGGGTCGCACGTATTTTGCAATGTCACAGACAGTTTGGAGTCGCGGGACGCTGATCTCGCGCCCCGAGAGCCCAACGTCATCAAAAATAGCAAAAAATGAGAAAAACGTGGAAAAATGGACAAATCCCGCGAAATCCGATCCCTAAACCCGTATCCCGCATCCCGTCCCGAAAGACAATGAGGATCCCGTGACCCTAACCCGCGTCCCCTAACCCTAACCCGCATCGCGCGCCCAAAATCCCCAAAACAGCAAAGTTAAGGCTCATCCCGCAACCCTAACCCGTATCCCGCGACCCTGACCCGCGACCAAGCCGCGGCTAACCCGCGGTCATAGGGTTAGCTTCGAGTCAAGTTTGCTTGCGGTTAGGGTCAAGGGTTAGTTGGGAAAACTACTTCTGTGACAGCCTTTTGGCCGTCGATCCCATGTATCCGGCCCAGAGTCCAGTCCGGGTCCGGAACGGCGAAAAAAAAAAAAACATGGCGGCCGCTACACTTTGCCCGGTTTTTCCCTGTCAGCGCCCTTCGCTCTAAGTAAAGCACTGTCCGACTTGACTTCTACAATCCTTTCATCGTCGCAAACGCTACAACAACCCTCTAAGTCAACAGAAGATCGCGCGTGCCTGCACTTCTAGTTTTCCTAAGATCGATGGTCACTTTGTTGGCCAGCTCGCTCAAATTAAATCGACGCTTTCCTGGGCCAAGCGAGTGCCAAAAATCGGGTCAAACGAGGCTTTCTCCTTCCTGTCCTACTTGCCTCGGGCTTGCTGTCACGCAGCGGCTGACGGCAAGCCCCCAAATACGGCCTTTGGTCACCTCATGAATTATTCATGAGCCACCGACTATTTTTCGACAGGGAAACCCCGGCCCCCCAAAAGCAAGAAAATATTATAAGTCTAAAAGCAGGTCGCTTCTCGGCAACTACGTCAAGCCAGCAGGCAAGGGCAGGCCGCGAAACTCACGCTGACATAGTTCTCGACAAGAAACCTGCCTTAGACTTGCCGCCTGGATCGATCTGAACTTGATGCACAACCTTCACTACGAGCGCTCAAACAGCGCTGTTGTGCTTTACAAGGCTCAGAACATCCCTCAGTTCTTCGAGGGATGCTGTTGACTTGCGGGTTTCCGGACTTAATGATGTCCTTCCACCACCAGGCGGCGCAAACTTTGCTCCAAACACGGCCAATATTTTATTTACAGCAATCCCGCCATATTCTTGAACCTTCCCTCGGCTGATACGTCACTCAACGTCACAATACGGCGCCCAGTCCCGCTCTGTTCAGTGCAAAAAAACATGGCCGACGCATCGTGCCAACCTGTTAAGACTGAATTTTCCTGATTTTTCGCCTGCTCAAGACGCCAGGACGGAGTAAACGAGCGCTGCAGGGCAAGGTGAGCTTCCGAAAAGCTTGTTTTCTAACGTTTTTGCATCATTCCCACACTTTTGCCACGTTTTTAGTTGAAATTAGGCAAGGGTTGAAATTTCCACCAAAAAACCCTTAAGGGTTGGTTGGTGTTTTATCAAAACCACCCTTCTGTACTAACCCTAACATCAACCCTAGCGAAAAAGCCACGTTAGCTCAAGACCCTTGTATAATTTTGCATTTTCTGACAGGGTCGCACGTATTTAGCATCGTTACTGCAGTGATTTCCTCGTATTTATTATTTTTTGCAAGGTCACACTTGAGTCCAAACCCTAACCCTAACATCCACCCTGGCGAAAAAGCCACGTTAGCTCAAAACCCTTGTATAATTTTGCATTTTCTGACAGGGTCGCACGTATTTTGCAATGTCACAGACAGTTTGGAGTCGCGGGACGCTGATCTCGCGCCCCGAGAGCCCAACGTCATCAAAAATAGCAAAAAATGAGAAAAACGTGGAAAAATGGACAAATCCCGCGAAATCCGATCCCTAAACCCGTATCCCGCATCCCGTCCCGAAAGACAATGAGGATCCCGTGACCCTAACCCGCGTCCCCTAACCCTAACCCGCATCGCGCGCCCAAAATCCCCAAAACAGCAAAGTTAAGGCTCATCCCGCAACCCTAACCCGTATCCCGCGACCCTGACCCGCGACCAAGCCGCGGCTAACCCGCGGTCATAGGGTTAGCTTCGAGTCAAGTTTGCTTGCGGTTAGGGTCAAGGGTTAGTTGGGAAAACTACTTCTGTGACAGCC
Source organism: Porites lutea (assembly GCF_958299795.1). Classification (NCBI taxonomy): domain Eukaryota; kingdom Metazoa; phylum Cnidaria; class Anthozoa; order Scleractinia; family Poritidae; genus Porites; species Porites lutea. The sequence goes on along the minus strand of NW_027332336.1, from coordinate 19,512 downwards.
TTTTGGCCGTCGATCCCATGTATCCGGCCCAGAGTCCAGTCCGGGTCCGGAACGGCGAAAAAAAAAAACATGGCGGCCGCTACACTTTGCCCGGTTTTTCCCTGTCAGCGCCCTTCGCTCTAAGTAAAGCACTGTCCGACTTGACTTCTACAATCCTTTCATCGTCGCAAACGCTACAACAACCCTCTAAGTCAACAGAAGATCGCGCGTGCCTGCACTTCTAGTTTTCCTAAGATCGATGGTCACTTTGTTGGCCAGCTCGCTCAAATTAAATCGACGCTTTCCTGGGCCAAGCGAGTGCCAAAAATCGGGTCAAACGAGGCTTTCTCCTTCCTGTCCTACTTGCCTCGGGCTTGCTGTCACGCAGCGGCTGACGGCAAGCCCCCAAATACGGCCTTTGGTCACCTCATGAATTATTCATGAGCCACCGACTATTTTTCGACAGGGAAACCCCGGCCCCCCAAAAGCAAGAAAATATTATAAGTCTAAAAGCAGGTCGCTTCTCGGCAACTACGTCAAGCCAGCAGGCAAGGGCAGGCCGCGAAACTCACGCTGACATAGTTCTCGACAAGAAACCTGCCTTAGACTTGCCGCCTGGATCGATCTGAACTTGATGCACAACCTTCACTACGAGCGCTCAAACAGCGCTGTTGTGCTTTACAAGGCTCAGAACATCCCTCAGTTCTTCGAGGGATGCTGTTGACTTGCGGGTTTCCGGACTTAATGATGTCCTTCCACCACCAGGCGGCGCAAACTTTGCTCCAAACACGGCCAATATTTATTTACAGCAATCCCGCCATATTCTTGAACCTTCCCTCGGCTGATACGTCACTCACGTCACAATACGGCGCCCAGTCCCGCTCTGTTCAGTGCAAAAAAACATGGCCGACGCATCGTGCCAACCTGTTAAGACTGAATTTTCCTGATTTTTCGCCTGCTCAAGACGCCAGGACGGAGTAAACGAGCGCTGCAGGGCAAGGTGAGCTTCCGAAAAGCTTGTTTTCTAACGTTTTTGCATCATTCCCACACTTTTGCCACGTTTTTAGTTGAAATTAGGCAAGGGTTGAAATTTCCACCAAAAAACCCTTAAGGGTTGGTTGGTGTTTTATCAAAACCACCCTTCTGTACTAACCCTAACATCAACCCTAGCGAAAAAGCCACGTTAGCTCAAGACCCTTGTATAATTTTGCATTTTCTGACAGGGTCGCACGTATTTAGCATCGTTACTGCAGTGATTTCCTCGTATTTATTATTTTTTGCAAGGTCACACTTGAGTCCAAACCCTAACCCTAACATCCACCCTGGCGAAAAAGCCACGTTAGCTCAAAACCCTTGTATAATTTTGCATTTTCTGACAGGGTCGCACGTATTTTGCAATGTCACAGACAGTTTGGAGTCGCGGGACGCTGATCTCGCGCCCCGAGAGCCCAACGTCATCAAAAATAGCAAAAAATGAGAAAAACGTGGAAAAATGGACAAATCCCGCGAAATCCGATCCCTAAACCCGTATCCCGCATCCCGTCCCGAAAGACAATGAGGATCCCGTGACCCTAACCCGCGTCCCCTAACCCCTAACCCGCATCGCGCGCCCAAAATCCCCAAAACAGCAAAGTTAAGGCTCATCCCGCAACCCTAACCCGTATCCCGCGACCCTGACCCGCGACCAAGCCGCGGCTAACCCGCGGTCATAGGGTTAGCTTCGAGTCAAGTTTGCTTGCGGTTAGGGTCAAGGGTTAGTTGGGAAAACTACTTCTGTGACAGCCTTTTGGCCGTCGATCCCATGTATCCGGCCCAGAGTCCAGTCCGGGTCCGGAACGGCGAAAAAAAAAAAAACATGGCGGCCGCTACACTTTGCCCGGTTTTTCCCTGTCAGCGCCCTTCGCTCTAAGTAAAGCACTGTCCGACTTGACTTCTACAATCCTTTCATCGTCGCAAACGCTACAACAACCCTCTAAGTCAACAGAAGATCGCGCGTGCCTGCACTTCTAGTTTTCCTAAGATCGATGGTCACTTTGTTGGCCAGCTCGCTCAAATTAAATCGACGCTTTCCTGGGCCAAGCGAGTGCCAAAAATCGGGTCAAACGAGGCTTTCTCCTTCCTGTCCTACTTGCCTCGGGCTTGCTGTCACGCAGCGGCTGACGGCAAGCCCCAAATACGGCCTTTGGTCACCTCATGAATTATTCATGAGCCACCGACTATTTTTCGACAGGGAAACCCCGGCCCCCCAAAAGCAAGAAAATATTATAAGTCTAAAAGCAGGTCGCTTCTCGGCAACTACGTCAAGCCAGCAGGCAAGGGCAGGCCGCGAAACTCACGCTGACATAGTTCTCGACAAGAAACCTGCCTTAGACTTGCCGCCTGGATCGATCTGAACTTGATGCACAACCTTCACTACGAGCGCTCAAACAGCGCTGTTGTGCTTTACAAGGCTCAGAACATCCCTCAGTTCTTCGAGGGATGCTGTTGACTTGCGGGTTTCCGGACTTAATGATGTCCTTCCACCACCAGGCGGCGCAAACTTTGCTCCAAACACGGCCAATATTTTATTTACAGCAATCCCGCCATATTCTTGAACCTTCCCTCGGCTGATACGTCACTCAACGTCCACAATACGGCGCCCAGTCCCGCTCTGTTCAGTGCAAAAAAACATGGCCGACGCATCGTGCCAACCTGTTAAGACTGAATTTTCCTGATTTTTCGCCTGCTCAAGACGCCAGGACGGAGTAAACGAGCGCTGCAGGGCAAGGTGAGCTTCCGAAAAGCTTGTTTTCTAACGTTTTTGCATCATTCCCACACTTTTGCCACGTTTTTAGTTGAAATTAGGCAAGGGTTGAAATTTCCACCAAAAAACCCTTAAGGGTTGGTTGGTGTTTTATCAAAACCACCCTTCTGTACTAACCCTAACATCAACCCTAGCGAAAAAGCCACGTTAGCTCAAGACCCTTGTATAATTTTGCATTTTCTGACAGGGTCGCACGTATTTAGCATCGTTACTGCAGTGATTTCCTCGTATTTATTATTTTTTGCAAGGTCACACTTGAGTCCCAAACCCTAACCCTAACATCCACCCTGGCGAAAAAGCCACGTTAGCTCAAAACCCTTGTATAATTTTGCATTTTCTGACAGGGTCGCACGTATTTTGCAATGTCACAGACAGTTTGGAGTCGCGGGACGCTGATCTCGCGCCCCGAGAGCCCAACGTCATCAAAAAATAGCAAAAAATGAGAAAAACGTGGAAAAATGGACAAATCCCGCGAAATCCGATCCCTAAACCCGTATCCCGCATCCCGTCCCGAAAGACAATGAGGATCCCGTGACCCTAACCCGCGTCCCCTAACCCTAAACCCCCGCATCGCGCGCCCAAAATCCCCAAAACAGCAAAGTTAAGGCTCATCCCGCAACCCTAACCCGTATCCCGCGACCCTGACCCCCGCGACCAAGCCGCGGCTAACCCGCGGTCATAGGGTTAGCTTCGAGTCAAGTTTGCTTGCGGTTAGGGTCAAGGGTTAGTTGGGAAAACTACTTCTGTGACAGCCTTTTGGCCGTCGATCCCATGTATCCGGCCAGAGTCCAGTCCGGGTCCGGAACGGCGAAAAAAAAAAAACATGGCGGCCGCTACACTTTGCCCGGTTTTTCCCTGTCAGCGCCCTTCGCTCTAAGTAAAGCACTGTCCGACTTGACTTCTACAATCCTTTCATCGTCGCAAACGCTACAACAACCCTCTAAGTCAACAGAAGATCGCGCGTGCCTGCACTTCTAGTTTTCCTAAGATCGATGGTCACTTTGTTGGCCAGCTCGCTCAAATAAATCGACGCTTTCCTGGGCCAAGCGAGTGCCAAAAATCGGGGTCAAACGAGGCTTTCTCCTTCCTGTCCTACTTGCCTCGGGCTTGCTGTCACGCAGCGGCTGACGGCAAGCCCCCAAATACGGCCTTGGTCACCTCATGAATTATTCATGAGCCACCGACTATTTTTCGACAGGAAACCCCGGCCCCCCAAAAGCAAGAAAATATTATAAGTCTAAAAGCAGGTCGCTTCTCGGCAACTACGTCAAGCCAGCAGGCAAGGGCAGGCCGCGAAACTCACGCTGACATAGTTCTCGACAAGAAACCTGCCTTAGACTTGCCGCCTGGATCGATCTGAACTTGATGCACAACCTTCACTACGAGCGCTCAAACAGCGCTGTTGTGCTTTACAAGGCTCAGAACATCCCTCAGTTCTTCGAGGGATGCTGTTGACTTGCGGGTTTCCGGACTTAATGATGTCCTTCCACCACCAGGCGGCGCAAACTTTGCTCCAAACACGGCCAATATTTTATTTACAGCAATCCCGCCATATTCTTGAACCTTCCCTCGGCTGATACGTCACTCAACGTCACAATACGGCGCCCAGTCCCGCTCTGTTCAGTGCAAAAAAACATGGCCGACGCATCGTGCCAACCTGTTAAGACTGAATTTTCCTGATTTTTCGCCTGCTCAAGACGCCAGGACGGAGTAAACGAGCGCTGCAGGGCAAGGTGAGCTTCCGAAAAGCTTGTTTTCTAACGTTTTTGCATCATTCCCACACTTTTGCCACGTTTTTAGTTGAAATTAGGCAAGGGTTGAAATTTCCACCAAAAAACCCTTAAGGGTTGGTTGGTGTTTTATCAAAACCACCCTTCTGTACTAACCCTAACATCAACCCTAGCGAAAAAGCCACGTTAGCTCAAGACCCTTGTATAATTTTGCATTTTCTGACAGGGTCGCACGTATTTAGCATCGTTACTGCAGTGATTTCCTCGTATTTATTATTTTTTGCAAGGTCACACTTGAGTCCAAACCCTAACCCTAACATCCACCCTGGCGAAAAAGCCACGTTAGCTCAAAACCCTTGTATAATTTTGCATTTTCTGACAGGGTCGCACGTATTTTGCAATGTCACAGACAGTTTGGAGTCGCGGGACGCTGATCTCGCGCCCCGAGAGCCCAACGTCATCAAAAATAGCAAAAAATGAGAAAAACGTGGAAAAATGGACAAATCCCGCGAAATCCGATCCCTAAACCCGTATCCCGCATCCCGTCCCGAAAGACAATGAGGATCCCGTGACCCTAACCCGCGTCCCCTAACCCTAACCCGCATCGCGCGCCCAAAATCCCCAAAACAGCAAAGTTAAGGCTCATCCCGCAACCCTAACCCGTATCCCGCGACCCTGACCCGCGACCAAGCCGCGGCTAACCCGCGGTCATAGGGTTAGCTTCGAGTCAAGTTTGCTTGCGGTTAGGGTCAAGGGTTAGTTGGGAAAACTACTTCTGTGACAGCCTTTTGGCCGTCGATCCCATGTATCCGGCCCAGAGTCCAGTCCGGGTCCGGAACGGCGAAAAAAAAAAAACATGGCGGCCGCTACACTTTGCCCGGTTTTTCCCTGTCAGCGCCCTTCGCTCTAAGTAAAGCACTGTCCGACTTGACTTCTACAATCCTTTCATCGTCGCAAACGCTACAACAACCCTCTAAGTCAACAGAAGATCGCGCGTGCCTGCACTTCTAGTTTTCCTAAGATCGATGGTCACTTTGTTGGCCAGCTCGCTCAAATTAAATCGACGCTTTCCTGGGCCAAGCGAGTGCCAAAAATCGGGTCAAACGAGGCTTTCTCCTTCCTGTCCTACTTGCCTCGGGCTTGCTGTCACGCAGCGGCTGACGGCAAGCCCCCAAATACGGCCTTTGGTCACCTCATGAATTATTCATGAGCCACCGACTATTTTTCGACAGGGAAACCCCGGCCCCCCAAAAGCAAGAAAATATTATAAGTCTAAAAGCAGGTCGCTTCTCGGCAACTACGTCAAGCCAGCAGGCAAGGGCAGGCCGCGAAACTCACGCTGACATAGTTCTCGACAAGAAACCTGCCTTAGACTTGCCGCCTGGATCGATCTGAACTTGATGCACAACCTTCACTACGAGCGCTCAAACAGCGCTGTTGTGCTTTACAAGGCTCAGAACATCCCTCAGTTCTTCGAGGGATGCTGTTGACTTGCGGGTTTCCGGACTTAATGATGTCCTTCCACCACCAGGCGGCGCAAACTTTGCTCCAAACACGGCCAATATTTTATTCTACAGCAATCCCGCCATATTCTTGAACCTTCCCTCGGCTGATACGTCACTCAACGTCACAATACGGCGCCCAGTCCCGCTCTGTTCAGTGCAAAAAAACATGGCCGACGCATCGTGCCAACCTGTTAAGACTGAATTTTCCTGATTTTTCGCCTGCTCAAGACGCCAGGACGGAGTAAACGAGCGCTGCAGGGCAAGGTGAGCTTCCGAAAAGCTTGTTTTCTAACGTTTTTGCATCATTCCCACACTTTTGCCACGTTTTTAGTTGAAATTAGGCAAGGGTTGAAATTTCCACCAAAAAACCCTTAAGGGTTGGTTGGTGTTTTATCAAAACCACCCTTCTGTACTAACCCTAACATCAACCCTAGCGAAAAAGCCACGTTAGCTCAAGACCCTTGTATAATTTTGCATTTTCTGACAGGGTCGCACGTATTTAGCATCGTTACTGCAGTGATTTCCTCGTATTTATTATTTTTTGCAAGGTCACACTTGAGTCCAAACCCTAACCCTAACATCCACCCTGGCGAAAAAGCCACGTTAGCTCAAAACCCTTGTATAATTTTGCATTTTCTGACAGGGTCGCACGTATTTTGCAATGTCACAGACAGTTTGGAGTCGCGGGACGCTGATCTCGCGCCCCGAGAGCCCAACGTCATCAAAAATAGCAAAAAATGAGAAAAACGTGGAAAAATGGACAAATCCCGCGAAATCCGATCCCTAAACCCGTATCCCGCATCCCGTCCCGAAAGACAATGAGGATCCCGTGACCCTAACCCGCGTCCCCTAACCCTAACCCGCATCGCGCGCCCAAAATCCCCAAAACAGCAAAGTTAAGGCTCATCCCGCAACCCTAACCCGTATCCCGCGACCCTGACCCGCGACCAAGCCGCGGCTAACCCGCGGTCATAGGGTTAGCTTCGAGTCAAGTTTGCTTGCGGTTAGGGTCAAGGGTTAGTTGGGAAAACTACTTCTGTGACAGCCTTTTGGCCGTCGATCCCATGTATCCGGCCCAGAGTCCAGTCCGGGTCCGGAACGGCGAAAAAAAAAAAACATGGCGGCCGCTACACTTTGCCCGGTTTTTTCCCTGTCAGCGCCCTTCGCTCTAAGTAAAGCACTGTCCGACTTGACTTCTACAATCCTTTCATCGTCGCAAACGCTACAACAACCCTCTAAGTCAACAGAAGATCGCGCGTGCCTGCACTTCTAGTTTTCCTAAGATCGATGGTCACTTTGTTGGCCAGCTCGCTCAAATTAAATCGACGCTTTCCTGGGCCAAGCGAGTGCCAAAAATCGGGTCAAACGAGGCTTTCTCCTTCCTGTCCTACTTGCCTCGGGCTTGCTGTCACGCAGCGGCTGACGGCAAGCCCCCAAATACGGCCTTTGGTCACCTCATGAATTATTCATGAGCCACCGACTATTTTTCGACAGGGAAACCCCGGCCCCCCAAAAGCAAGAAAATATTATAAGTCTAAAAGCAGGTCGCTTCTCGGCAACTACGTCAAGCCAGCAGGCAAGGGCAGGCCGCGAAACTCACGCTGACATAGTTCTCGACAAGAAACCTGCCTTAGACTTGCCGCCTGGATCGATCTGAACTTGATGCACAACCTTCACTACGAGCGCTCAAACAGCGCTGTTGTGCTTTACAAGCTCAGAACATCCCTCAGTTCTTCGAGGGATGCTGTTGACTTGCGGGTTTCCGGACTTAATGATGTCCTTCCACCACCAGGCGGCGCAAACTTTGCTCCAAACACGGCCAATATTTTATTTACAGCAATCCCGCCATATTCTTGAACCTTCCCTCGGCTGATACGTCACTCAACGTCACAATACGGCGCCCAGTCCCGCTCTGTTCAGTGCAAAAAAACATGGCCGACGCATCGTGCCAACCTGTTAAGACTGAATTTTCCTGATTTTTCGCCTGCTCAAGACGCCAGGACGGAGTAAACGAGCGCTGCAGGGCAAGGTGAGCTTCCGAAAAGCTTGTTTTCTAACGTTTTTGCATCATTCCCACACTTTTGCCACGTTTTTTAGTTGAAATTAGGCAAGGGTTGAAATTTCCACCAAAAAACCCTTAAGGGTTGGTTGGTGTTTTATCAAAACCACCCTTCTGTACTAACCCTAACATCAACCCTAGCGAAAAAGCCACGTTAGCTCAAGACCCTTGTATAATTTTGCATTTTCTGACAGGGTCGCACGTATTTAGCATCGTTACTGCAGTGATTTCCTCGTATTTATTATTTTTTGCAAGGTCACACTTGAGTCCAAACCCTAACCCTAACATCCACCCTGGCGAAAAAGCCACGTTAGCTCAAAACCCTTGTATAATTTTGCATTTTCTGACAGGGTCGCACGTATTTTGCAATGTCACAGACAGTTTGGAGTCGCGGGACGCTGATCTCGCGCCCCGAGAGCCCAACGTCATCAAAAATAGCAAAAAATGAGAAAAACGTGGAAAAATGGACAAATCCCGCGAAATCCGATCCCTAAACCCGTATCCCGCATCCCGTCCCGAAAGACAATGAGGATCCCGTGACCCTAACCCGCGTCCCCTAACCCTAACCCGCATCGCGCGCCCAAAATCCCCAAAACAGCAAAGTTAAGGCTCATCCCGCAACCCTAACCCGTATCCCGCGACCCTGACCCGCGACCAAGCCGCGGCTAACCCGCGGTCATAGGGTTAGCTTCGAGTCAAGTTTGCTTGCGGTTAGGGTCAAGGGTTAGTTGGGGAAAACTACTTCTGTGACAGCCTTTTGGCCGTCGATCCCATGTATCCGGCCCAGAGTCCAGTCCGGGTCCGGAACCGGCGAAAAAAAAAAAACATGGCGGCCGCTACACTTTGCCCGGTTTTTCCCTGTCAGCGCCCCTTCGCTCTAAGTAAAGCACTGTCCGACTTGACTTCTACAATCCTTTCATCGTCGCAAACGCTACAACAACCCTCTAAGTCAACAGAAGATCGCGCGTGCCTGCACTTCTAGTTTTCCTAAGATCGATGGTCACTTTGTTGGCCAGCTCGCTCAAATTAAATCGACGCTTTCCTGGGCCAAGCGAAGTGCCAAAAATCGGGTCAAACGAGGCTTTCTCCTTCCTGTCCTACTTGCCTCGGGCTTGCTGTCACGCAGCGGCTGACGGCAAGCCCCCAAATACGGCCTTTGGTCACCTCATGAATTATTCATGAGCCACCGACTATTTTTCGACAGGGAAACCCCGGCCCCCCAAAAGCAAGAAAATATTATAAGTCTAAAAGCAGGTCGCTTCTCGGCAACTACGTCAAGCCAGCAGGCAAGGGCAGGCCGCGAAACTCACGCTGACATAGTTCTCGACAAGAAACCTGCCTTAGACTTGCCGCCTGGATCGATCTGAACTTGATGCACAACCTTCACTACGAGCGCTCAAACAGCGCTGTTGTGCTTTACAAGGCTCAGAACATCCCTCAGTTCTTCGAGGGATGCTGTTGACTTGCGGGTTTCCGGACTTAATGATGTCCTTCCACCACCAGGCGGCGCAAACTTTGCTCCAAACACGGCCAATATTTTATTTACAGCAATCCCGCCATATTCTTGCACCTTCCCTCGGCTGATACGTCACTCAACGTCACAATACGGCGCCCAGTCCCGCTCTGTTCAGTGCAAAAAAAACATGGCCGACGCATCGTGCCAACCTGTTAAGACTGAATTTTCCTGATTTTTCGCCTGCTCAAGACGCCAGGACGGAGGTAAACGAGCGCTGCAGGGCAAGGTGAGCTTCCGAAAAGCTTGTTTTCTAACGTTTTTGCATCATTCCCACACTTTTGCCACGTTTTTAGTTGAAATTAGGCAAGGGTTGAAATTTCCACCAAAAAACCCTTAAGGGTTGGTTGGTGTTTTATCAAAACCACCCTTCTGTACTAACCCTAACATCAACCCTAGCGAAAAAGCCACGTTAGCTCAAGACCCTTGTATAATTTTGCATTTTCTGACAGGGTCGCACGTATTTAGCATCGTTACTGCAGTGATTTCCTCGTATTTATTATTTTTTGCAAGGTCACACTTGAGTCCAAACCCTAACCCTAACATCCACCCTGGCGAAAAAGCCCACGTTAGCTCAAAACCCTTGTATAATTTTGCATTTTCTGACAGGGGTCGCACGTATTTTGCAATGTCACAGACAGTTTGGAGTCGCGGGACGCTGATCTCGCGCCCCGAGAGCCCAACGTCATCAAAAATAGCAAAAAATGAGAAAAACGTGGAAAAATGGACAAATCCCGCGAAATCCGATCCCTAAACCCGTATCCCGCATCCCGTCCCGAAAGACAATGAGGATCCCCGTGACCCTAACCCGCGTCCCCTAACCCTAACCCGCATCGCGCGCCCAAAATCCCCAAAACAGCAAAGTTAAGGCTCATCCCGCAACCCTAACCCGTATCCCGCGACCCTGACCCGCGACCAAGCCGCGGCTAACCCGCGGTCATAGGGTTAGCTTCGAGTCAAGTTTGCTTGCGGTTAGGGTCAAGGGTTAGTTGGGGAAAACTACTTCTGTGACAGCCTTTTGGCCGTCGATCCCATGTATCCGGCCCAGAGTCCAGTCCGGGTCCGGAACGGCGAAAAAAAAAAAACATGGCGGCCGCTACACTTTGCCCGGTTTTTCCCTGTCAGCGCCCTTCGCTCTAAGTAAAGCACTGTCCGACTTGACTTCTACAATCCTTTCATCGTCGCAAACGCTACAACAACCCTCTAAGTCAACAGAAGATCGCGCGTGCCTGCACTTCTAGTTTTCCTAAGATCGATGGTCACTTTGTTGGCCAGCTCGCTCAAATTAAATCGACGCTTTCCTGGGCCAAGCGAGTGCCAAAAATCGGGTCAAACGAGGCTTTCTCCTTCCTGTCCTACTTGCCTCGGGCTTGCTGTCACGCAGCGGCTGACGGCAAGCCCCCAAATACGGCCTTTGGTCACCTCATGAATTATTCATGAGCCACCGACTATTTTTCGACAGGGAAACCCCGGCCCCCCAAAAGCAAGAAAATATTATAAGTCTAAAAGCAGGTCGCTTCTCGGCAAACTACGTCAAGCCAGCAGGCAAGGGCAGGCCGCGAAACTCACGCTGACATAGTTCTCGACAAGAAACCTGCCTTAGACTTGCCGCCTGGATCGATCTGAACTTGATGCACAACCTTCACTACGAGCGCTCAAACAGCGCTGTTGTGCTTTACAAGGCTCAGAACATCCCTCAGTTCTTCGAGGGATGCTGTTGACTTGCGGGTTTCCGGACTTAATGATGTCCTTCCACCACCAGGCGGCGCAAACTTTGCTCCAAACACGGCCAATATTTTATTTACAGCAATCCCGCCATATTCTTGAACCTTCCCTCGGCTGATACGTCACTCAACGTCACAATACGGCGCCCAGTCCCGCTCTGTTCAGTGCAAAAAAACATGGCCGACGCATCGTGCCAACCTGTTAAGACTGAATTTTCCTGATTTTTCGCCTGCTCAAGACGCCAGGACGGAGTAAACGAGCGCTGCAGGGCAAGGTGAGCTTCCGAAAAGCTTGTTTTCTAACGTTTTTGCATCATTCCCACACTTTTGCCACGTTTTTAGTTGAAATTAGGCAAGGGTTGAAAATTTCCACCAAAAAACCCTTAAGGGTTGGTTGGTGTTTTATCAAAACCACCCTTCTGTACTAACCCTAACATCAACCCTAGCGAAAAAGCCACGTTAGCTCAAGACCCTTGTATAATTTTGCATTTTCTGACAGGGTCGCACGTATTTAGCATCGTTACTGCAGTGATTTCCTCGTATTTATTATTTTTTGCAAGGTCACACTTGAGTCCAAACCCTAACCCTAACATCCACCCTGGCGAAAAAGCCACGTTAGCTCAAAACCCTTGTATAATTTTGCATTTTCTGACAGGGTCGCACGTATTTTGCAATGTCACAGACAGTTTGGAGTCGCGGGACGCTGATCTCGCGCCCCGAGAGCCCAACGTCATCAAAAATAGCAAAAAATGAGAAAAACGTGGAAAAATGGACAAATCCCGCGAAATCCGATCCCTAAACCCGTATCCCGCATCCCGTCCCGAAAGACAATGAGGATCCCGTGACCCTAACCCGCGTCCCCTAACCCTAACCCGCATCGCGCGCCCAAAATCCCCAAAACAGCAAAGTTAAGGCTCATCCCGCAACCCTAACCCGTATCCCGCGACCCTGACCCGCGACCAAGCCGCGGCTAACCCGCGGTCATAGGGTTAGCTTCGAGTCAAGTTTGCTTGCGGTTAGGGTCAAGGGTTAGTTGGGAAAACTACTTCTGTGACAGCCTTTTGGCCGTCGATCCCATGTATCCGGCCCAGAGTCCAGTCCGGGTCCGGAACGGCGAAAAAAAAAAAAACATGGCGGCCGCTACACTTTGCCCGGTTTTTCCCTGTCAGCGCCCTTCGCTCTAAGTAAAGCACTGTCCGACTTGACTTCTACAATCCTTTCATCGTCGCAAACGCTACAACAACCCTCTAAGTCAACAGAAGATCGCGCGTGCCTGCACTTCTAGTTTTCCTAAGATCGATGGTCACTTTGTTGGCCAGCTCGCTCAAATTAAATCGACGCTTTCCTGGGCCAAGCGAGTGCCAAAAATCGGGTTCAAACGAGGCTTTCTCCTCGGGCTTGCTGTCACGCAGCGGCTGACGGCAAGCCCCCAAATACGGCCTTTGGTCACCTCATGAATTATTCATGAGCCACCGACTATTTTTCGACAGGGAAACCCCGGCCCCCCAAAAGCAAGAAAATATTATAAGTCTAAAAGCAGGTCGCTTCTCGGCAACTACGTCAAGCCAGCAGGCAAGGGCAGGCCGCGAAACTCACGCTGACATAGTTCTCGACAAGAAACCTGCCTTAGACTTGCCGCCTGGATCGATCTGAACTTGATGCACAACCTTCACTACGAGCGCTCAAACAGCGCTGTTGTGCTTTACAAGGCTCAGAACATCCCTCAGTTCTTCGAGGGATGCTGTTGACTTGCGGGTTTCCGGACTTAATGATGTCCTTCCACCACCAGGCGGCGCAAACTTTGCTCCAAACACGGCCAATATTTTATTTACAGCAATCCCGCCATATTCTTGAACCTTCCCTCGGCTGATACGCTCACTCAACGTCACAATACGGCGCCCAGTCCCGCTCTGTTCAGTGCAAAAAAACATGGCCGACGCATCGTGCCAACCTGTTAAGACTGAATTTTCCTGATTTTTCGCCTGCTCAAGACGCCAGGACGGAGTAAACGAGCGCTGCAGGGCAAGGTGAGCTTCCGAAAAGCTTGTTTTCTAACGTTTTTGCATCATTCCCACACTTTTGCCACGTTTTTAGTTGAAATTAGGCAAGGGTTGAAATTTCCACCAAAAAACCCTTAAGGGTTGGTTGGTGTTTTATCAAAACCACCCTTCTGTACTAACCCTAACATCAACCCTAGCGAAAAAGCCACGTTAGCTCAAGACCCTTGTATAATTTTGCATTTTCTGACAGGGTCGCACGTATTTAGCATCGTTACTGCAGTGATTTCCTCGTATTTATTATTTTTTGCAAGGTCACACTTGAGTCCAAACCCTAACCCTAACATCCACCCTGGCGAAAAAGCCACGTTAGCTCAAAACCCTTGTATAATTTTGCATTTTCTGACAGGGTCGCACGTATTTTGCAATGTCACAGACAGTTTGGAGTCGCGGGACGCTGATCTCGCGCCCCGAGAGCCCAACGTCATCAAAAATAGCAAAAAATGAGAAAAACGTGGAAAAATGGACAAATCCCGCGAAATCCGATCCCTAAACCCGTATCCCGCATCCCGTCCCGAAAGACAATGAGGATCCCGTGACCCTAACCCGCGTCCCCTAACCCTAACCCGCATCGCGCGCCCAAAATCCCCAAAACAGCAAAGTTAAGGCTCATCCCGCAACCCTAACCCGTATCCCGCGACCCTGACCCGCGACCAAGCCGCGGCTAACCCGCGGTCATAGGGTTAGCTTCGAGTCAAGTTTGCTTGCGGTTAGGGTCAAGGGTTAGTTGGGAAAACTACTTCTGTGACAGCCTTTTGGCCGTCGATCCCATGTATCCGGCCCAGAGTCCAGTCCGGGTCCGGAACGGCGAAAAAAAAAAAACATGGCGGCCGCTACACTTTGCCCGGTTTTTCCCTGTCAGCGCCCTTCGCTCTAAGTAAAGCACTGTCCGACTTGACTTCTACAATCCTTTCATCGTCGCAAACGCTACAACAACCCTCTAAGTCAACAGAAGATCGCGCGTGCCTGCACTTCTAGTTTTCCTAAGATCGATGGTCACTTTGTTGGCCAGCTCGCTCAAATTAAATCGACGCTTTCCTGGGCCAAGCGAGTGCCAAAAATCGGGTCAAACGAGGCTTTCTCCTTCCTGTCCTACTTGCCTCGGGCTTGCTGTCACGCAGCGGCTGACGGCAAGCCCCCAAATACGGCCTTTGGTCACCTCATGAATTATTCATGAGCCACCGACTATTTTTCGACAGGGAAACCCCGGCCCCCCAAAAGCAAGAAAATATTATAAGTCTAAAAGCAGGTCGCTTCTCGGCAACTACGTCAAGCCAGCAGGCAAGGGCAGGCCGCGAAACTCACGCTGACATAGTTCTCGACAAGAAACCTGCCTTAGACTTGCCGCCTGGATCGATCTGAACTTGATGCACAACCTTCACTACGAGCGCTCAAACAGCGCTGTTGTGCTTTACAAGGCTCAGAACATCCCTCAGTTCTTCGAGGGATGCTGTTGACTTGCGGGTTTCCGGACTTAATGATGTCCTTCCACCACCAGGCGGCGCAAACTTTGCTCCAAACACGGCCAATATTTTATTTACAGCAATCCCGCCATATTCTTGAACCTTCCCTCGGCTGATACGTCACTCAACGTCACAATACGGCGCCCAGTCCCGCTCTGTTCAGTGCAAAAAAACATGGCCGACGCATCGTGCCAACCTGTTAAGACTGAATTTTCCTGATTTTTCGCCTGCTCAAGACGCCAGGACGGAGTAAACGAGCGCTGCAGGGCAAGGTGAGCTTCCGAAAAGCTTGTTTTCTAACGTTTTTGCATCATTCCCACACTTTTGCCACGTTTTTAGTTGAAATTAGGCAAGGGTTGAAATTTCCACCAAAAAACCCTTAAGGGTTGGTTGGTGTTTTATCAAAACCACCCTTCTGTACTAACCCTAACATCAACCCTAGCGAAAAAGCCACGTTAGCTCAAGACCCTTGTATAATTTTGCATTTTCTGACAGGGTCGCACGTATTTAGCATCGTTACTGCAGTGATTTCCTCGTATTTATTATTTTTTGCAAGGTCACACTTGAGTCCAAACCCTAACCCTAACATCCACCCTGGCGAAAAAGCCACGTTAGCTCAAAACCCTTGTATAATTTTGCATTTTCTGACAGGGTCGCACGTATTTTGCAATGTCACAGACAGTTTGGAGTCGCGGGACGCTGATCTCGCGCCCCGAGAGCCCAACGTCATCAAAAATAGCAAAAAATGAGAAAAACGTGGAAAAATGGACAAATCCCGCGAAATCCGATCCCTAAACCCGTATCCCGCATCCCGTCCCGAAAGACAATGAGGATCCCGTGACCCTAACCCGCGTCCCCTAACCCTAACCCGCATCGCGCGCCCAAAATCCCCAAAACAGCAAAGTTAAGGCTCATCCCGCAACCCTAACCCGTATCCCGCGACCCTGACCCGCGACCAAGCCGCGGCTAACCCGCGGTCATAGGGTTAGCTTCGAGTCAAGTTTGCTTGCGGTTAGGGTCAAGGGTTAGTTGGGAAAACTACTTCTGTGACAGCCTTTTGGCCGTCGATCCCATGTATCCGGCCCAGAGTCCAGTCCGGGTCCGGAACGGCGAAAAAAAAAAAACATGGCGGCCGCTACACTTTGCCCGGTTTTTCCCTGTCAGCGCCCTTCGCTCTAAGTAAAGCACTGTCCGACTTGACTTCTACAATCCTTTCATCGTCGCAAACGCTACAACAACCCTCTAAGTCAACAGAAGATCGCGCGTGCCTGCACTTCTAGTTTTCCTAAGATCGATGGTCACTTTGTTGGCCAGCTCGCTCAAATTAAATCGACGCTTTCCTGGGCCAAGCGAGTGCCAAAAATCGGGTCAAACGAGGCTTTCTCCTTCCTGTCCTACTTGCCTCGGGCTTGCTGTCACGCAGCGGCTGACGGCAAGCCCCCAAATACGGCCTTTGGTCACCTCATGAATTATTCATGAGCCACCGACTATTTTTCGACAGGGAAACCCCGGCCCCCCAAAAGCAAGAAAATATTATAAGTCTAAAAGCAGGTCGCTTCTCGGCAACTACGTCAAGCCAGCAGGCAAGGGCAGGCCGCGAAACTCACGCTGACATAGTTCTCGACAAGAAACCTGCCTTAGACTTGCCGCCTGGATCGATCTGAACTTGATGCACAACCTTCACTACGAGCGCTCAAACAGCGCTGTTGTGCTTTACAAGGCTCAGAACATCCCTCAGTTCTTCGAGGGATGCTGTTGACTTGCGGGTTTCCGGACTTAATGATGTCCTTCCACCACCAGGCGGCGCAAACTTTGCTCCAAACACGGCCAATATTTTATTTACAGCAATCCCGCCATATTCTTGAACCTTCCCTCGGCTGATACGTCACTCAACGTCACAATACGGCGCCCAGTCCCGCTCTGTTCAGTGCAAAAAAACATGGCCGACGCATCGTGCCAACCTGTTAAGACTGAATTTTCCTGATTTTTCGCCTGCTCAAGACGCCAGGACGGAGTAAACGAGCGCTGCAGGGCAAGGTGAGCTTCCGAAAAGCTTGTTTTCTAACGTTTTTGCATCATTCCCACACTTTTGCCACGTTTTTAGTTGAAATTAGGCAAGGGTTGAAATTTCCACCAAAAAACCCTTAAGGGTTGGTTGGTGTTTTATCAAAACCACCCTTCTGTACTAACCCTAACATCAACCCTAGCGAAAAAGCCACGTTAGCTCAAGACCCTTGTATAATTTTGCATTTTCTGACAGGGTCGCACGTATTTAGCATCGTTACTGCAGTGATTTCCTCGTATTTATTATTTTTTGCAAGGTCACACTTGAGTCCAAACCCTAACCCTAACATCCACCCTGGCGAAAAAGCCACGTTAGCTCAAAACCCTTGTATAATTTTGCATTTTCTGACAGGGTCGCACGTATTTTGCAATGTCACAGACAGTTTGGAGTCGCGGGACGCTGATCTCGCGCCCCGAGAGCCCAACGTCATCAAAAATAGCAAAAAATGAGAAAAACGTGGAAAAATGGACAAATCCCGCGAAATCCGATCCCTAAACCCGTATCCCGCATCCCGTCCCGAAAGACAATGAGGATCCCGTGACCCTAACCCGCGTCCCCTAACCCTAACCCGCATCGCGCGCCCAAAATCCCCAAAACAGCAAAGTTAAGGCTCATCCCGCAACCCTAACCCGTATCCCGCGACCCTGACCCGCGACCAAGCCGCGGCTAACCCGCGGTCATAGGGTTAGCTTCGAGTCAAGTTTGCTTGCGGTTAGGGTCAAGGGTTAGTTGGGAAAACTACTTCTGTGACAGCCTTTTGGCCGTCGATCCCATGTATCCGGCCCAGAGTCCAGTCCGGGTCCGGAACGGCGAAAAAAAAAAAACATGGCGGCCGCTACACTTTGCCCGGTTTTTCCCTGTCAGCGCCCTTCGCTCTAAGTAAAGCACTGTCCGACTTGACTTCTACAATCCTTTCATCGTCGCAAACGCTACAACAACCCTCTAAGTCAACAGAAGATCGCGCGTGCCTGCACTTCTAGTTTTCCTAAGATCGATGGTCACTTTGTTGGCCAGCTCGCTCAAATTAAATCGACGCTTTCCTGGGCCAAGCGAGTGCCAAAAATCGGGTCAAACGAGGCTTTCTCCTTCCTGTCCTACTTGCCTCGGGCTTGCTGTCACGCAGCGGCTGACGGCAAGCCCCCAAATACGGCCTTTGGTCACCTCATGAATTATTCATGAGCCACCGACTATTTTTCGACAGGGAAACCCCGGCCCCCCAAAAGCAAGAAAATATTATAAGTCTAAAAGCAGGTCGCTTCTCGGCAACTACGTCAAGCCAGCAGGCAAGGGCAGGCCGCGAAACTCACGCTGACATAGTTCTCGACAAGAAACCTGCCTTAGACTTGCCGCCTGGATCGATCTGAACTTGATGCACAACCTTCACTACGAGCGCTCAAACAGCGCTGTTGTGCTTTACAAGGCTCAGAACATCCCTCAGTTCTTCGAGGGATGCTGTTGACTTGCGGGTTTCCGGACTTAATGATGTCCTTCCACCACCAGGCGGCGCAAACTTTGCTCCAAACACGGCCAATATTTTATTTACAGCAATCCCGCCATATTCTTGAACCTTCCCTCGGCTGATACGTCACTCAACGTCACAATACGGCGCCCAGTCCCGCTCTGTTCAGTGCAAAAAAAACATGGCCGACGCATCGTGCCAACCTGTTAAGACTGAATTTTCCTGATTTTTCGCCTGCTCAAGACGCCAGGACGGAGTAAACGAGCGCTGCAGGGCAAGGTGAGCTTCCGAAAAGCTTGTTTTCTAACGTTTTTGCATCATTCCCACACTTTTGCCACGTTTTTAGTTGAAATTAGGCAAGGGTTGAAATTTCCACCAAAAAACCCTTAAGGGTTGGTTGGTGTTTTATCAAAACCACCCTTCTGTACTAACCCTAACATCAACCCTAGCGAAAAAGCCACGTTAGCTCAAGACCCTTGTATAATTTTGCATTTTCTGACAGGGTCGCACGTATTTAGCATCGTTACTGCAGTGATTTCCTCGTATTTATTATTTTTTGCAAGGTCACACTTGAGTCCAAACCCTAACCCTAACATCCACCCTGGCGAAAAAGCCACGTTAGCTCAAAACCCTTGTATAATTTTGCATTTTCTGACAGGGTCGCACGTATTTTGCAATGTCACAGACAGTTTGGAGTCGCGGGACGCTGATCTCGCGCCCCGAGAGCCCAACGTCATCAAAAATAGCAAAAAATGAGAAAAACGTGGAAAAATGGACAAATCCCGCGAAATCCGATCCCTAAACCCGTATCCCGCATCCCGTCCCGAAAGACAATGAGGATCCCGTGACCCTAACCCGCGTCCCCTAACCCTAACCCGCATCGCGCGCCCAAAATCCCCAAAACAGCAAAGTTAAGGCTCATCCCGCAACCCTAACCCGTATCCCGCGACCCTGACCCGCGACCAAGCCGCGGCTAACCCGCGGTCATAGGGTTAGCTTCGAGTCAAGTTTGCTTGCGGTTAGGGTCAAGGGTTAGTTGGGAAAACTACTTCTGTGACAGCCTTTTGGCCGTCGATCCCATGTATCCGGCCCAGAGTCCAGTCCGGGTCCGGAACGGCGAAAAAAAAAAAACATGGCGGCCGCTACACTTTGCCC
>NW_027332335.1:0-4000 GCF_958299795.1 Porites lutea | reverse complement strand
TAGTATTATTGAATTTTCATTTTCCAGAGTTCATAGTGGTACCTTCTTTATAGTTTTACGTGATTTGTGGCGAAGACAAGATCAGGCTAACAAATTTATTCTACTTTATGCGTGGTGCGACAATCACCGTGGCTGACTGGCCTCTAAAGTTCCTTAATAATTTGGACGTTTCTCAGGAGTTCCTTCACTGCTTGTAATCCAGAATTGGCGATTCTCAGCAGCTTGAAGCTCTTGCATTGCATCAGTTGTTCCTTGGACGGCGACCTTTTCTTGTCCCTAGTACAATATCGATTCTCGATTCTCGACTCTCGATTACCGTATCTTGCTCGTGCAAGGTTTCGGCAACGGGACCAGTACTAAAACCATTGCAGGAAAACTGTTTGGTAGAAGAAGAGTAAAATGGTGGCTTCGGTGAGTTACCTGTCTGATGCTCGGTATATCACTGCCAAACTGCGCAACAGAATGCACGCAAAACCCCTCCGGTACTTGAAAAAACTGATGTAATTTAGTAACTTATTCATGGTGTTCAGCTTCCGGTTTATTCATCTTATTGCCAGTTGTAGGCAAAGTTCACGAGCACATTATCGCATTCTAACTGGGTCGATTGTGAGGAAACTATTATGTCAGTCATTGACTAAAAACCCCCGCGCGTTAAGCCTTTGTGCGACGGACGTCCCTTAGAAATATAAATTGCCCACACTGATCACCAATTCTACTTGCAAAGTGTTGCTGATTGAGTTGTGTAATGTATTCTAGAGTGTAAATTTAGTACTAACCTCGCAGGCAAGGATGCAATGAGACATTTATTTTGCGTAGTTTAGGCCTGCTATCCATTGGGCAACCATCCCTTTTATTTTCTTTCGATAGCCTGTCCATGCACTAACCTTTGGGTACAGAAGCTAGCTGCCTCTCGCTGTACCAAAACTTGATAGTATTGGCGTTCAATAGTTTTAACGGGTGCTCACAAAACACCGGGACTGCATCGTGCGTCTTTGGCGCTTTGGTATCCTGCGAGCTTTGGTCCATCGCGTTTTGAAAGATGGAAATTTTGATATTCCCGCGAAAAAGAAGACCGATAAAACGCGTCTTTGATTGACTACAGTGAAACGCCCGGAAATGAAGGATGTTTTGAAAGAAACGGGAAAACTGATAAACGTAAATATTTGTTTTGATAAGTGAAATTAATGAGAAATAACCATAAACTAGTTTTGTGTTTTTGTTTTTTAAAAGCGGTTTGTCTAGTACCAGATTTGTACAATTATTTTCAATCAAACATGGATCGGGTTTTGTTAATTATGACAGAATGTAATTAAAAAGCATTATGTTGACAGCTACAAGGCACATGCTTGCCTTAAGCTGCGAGTATCCCGCCATGTTTTAAACAAAGGGCCTCTGACTAAGCCGGCATTCTAATCCGCCACAAATATGTGAAGCACGCGTCTTTCAAAGTCGCCTAGTACTTAAAATCGGGGCTCTGGCCTGTTATGGAACCATCTTAGGTGAATAGAACAATCATCAAGACTAGAAATTTTTGAGCTTTCGCGATCGAAGTTCAGAAAATTCTAAGCAGTTTTTGCTTCTTTGAACGCATATTTACAGAAAGCAGTGGTTAGGTGCTCTTTTTAATACTTGGTCGCATCATCCAAGTTTACATTAGGAAAAGTTTTGTTGACCATGACCTGTAAGTTCAAAATTTGTTCGCTTTTTTCTGGCTCAACCGTAATAGGACTGTAGCACGACTTGGTTTCAGACTTGATTGCTCGACTTTGCTGTCAATCATGTGACGTCATTTTCTCACCAATAACCATTAAAATCGAAAATAAAAAAGCAACGATAGTTTGGAATACAAAGTTCAACCATCCTGTAAAGTTTGAACTCAAACTGAAAAATTCTGTGAATGTTATTATTAGACTGCAGTTTCAGGCGTAAAGCTGCCCGGAGTGAAAAATATATACTCATATCGTGTAAAAGGTTTAACTATATACTAGTAATAACCAATGGTTACGGAGTGCAGGCGACAACGATCGAAGGTCAAAACGTTTTTGCTCCATCACTGTGCTACTGTGCCTTGCGTTAGTTTCACGTGAGAGATAGTCAAAACACGTGTGGTCAGATTAGGAGTGTTTGAAGGTCCAAAAGCAAGTGATCATATTGCGTTCTGTGCATTCCATTCATTCTTATTGGAAGTCCAAATGAATGCTAGCTACATGCGCGCGACGCATGCGTAATAACAACCTGGAGATTAGGATTACGGCTCCTCTTGTCCCCTCCAATTATACTTAATGTTTACTGAGTGAACGAATCATTTGTAAGAAAGCTTCTAGTTCGCACTGTTTCTTCCATAATTGCGATGTTACTCTAAAGGTACCGGCGATGTTACTCTAAATAAAGGTTCCTGAAAAAAAAAAGGTAATTCAGTTTGCATTTAGATTATCTACTGCTGCGTACAAGACTAGGATTCTTCCTGATCTTTCAACCGCCCTTTTACACGGTTTCATCAAGATCACGCGATTTGTCGCGTGCGAAATTAGAGCTGCGATTTGGTTGCAACTTCAATTTTCAATACATAGTTATTGAAAATACAATAATATATCAGGCATTTCAGGCCCTTTGGCTTGAACTTGAAAAACAAACAAAAGCAATATTATCTGAGGGTTTGTCAACAGACAGCATAATTCTACTGACCACTTTTTGGAATATTTTGAAGAAACTATTGACCGCTATAGCGCCACCGGTAGAACAGTATATCTTTTAATTGATGTCAACATAAAAATTCTTCGGTCTCAGACTTGTAACTAAGCCCAACAATTTTTAAATTGTCAACAAAGCTAAGCCCTCTTACCAACGATTGACAAACCTACAAGAGTTTACAATGATTCCGCTTTACGTGTCGATAATATTTTCCTAAATAAATTCGAAGATTATTCTGTCAGTGGGGATATTGTTTCAGATGTCACTGATTATTTTTCCCAATTTTTTTATACTTAGATCTACTGTTAAAATTGTCCAACCTAAGAAAATTACAACTCACGATTATTCCAAAATTTCTCAGCGTACTTTTTTGCAGTAACTATCGGACCTTGCTTGGGATTCAACATTGTCTGCAAAGGATCCCTCTAAGTAACTTTCTACCTTATATAACAAAAAGCTTCTTAATAAGCATGCGCCACTTCGAATTTATCAAAGCGTAAAAGTAAACAGCCAGCAAAACCTTGGATCACAAAAAGGCTTCGAAGAACTATAAAAATTAAAAATAAGCGTCTTTACTCTGGCGACAGAGAAAGATACAAACTTTATAGAAATAAAGTGCTGCTACTTTTCCTTTTCAGAAAAAGAAGTTATTGTTGCACCTTTTTTGAAGTAAACATTAATAATATAGAGAAGACTTGGGAAGGTATAAATATACTTATTAATCGGAAAAAGAAATCTGATAATCTGATAATTACCAGTTTAAATGATAATAGCATCACCCTGCAGGCCAAGTAAATACAAAGCCAAGTCATTAATATGTATTTTTTTTAGCAGTTAGTTTGATGCCGAACCGGCGTTACTATAACTTAATAAAGGTAAAGGTAACGAAAAAAAATGCTAAAAGTAGGAAGGCAAAGAAAGAGAAAAAGCACACAAACTGGATTGCCAGGATTCGAGCTCGCCCTTCTCTGCGATGTGGTCCAAAACAATTTTGAGAAATAGTCACTATGCTCAAGTGAATCACTAAAGTTTTTTATACTCTTGTACACTCATACTCTTTATACACTCATCAGTTTACACGATGACAAACGTTTTACAGTTTTATCAAAATAGTATATCTTTATGGTCGTTTTCACTAGCAATGCGAAAAAAACCAACAACAAAATAAAAGGAAAGGAAAGAAACATTAAAAAAGCCAGGGAAAAGATGGCTCCAAGGAAATTAGTGATTCAGTCTTAGGGGCAATATGACGTCACGTCTCGTGTTTGCTTGCTTGTTTGCATATACACCTAAACTTGCAGAGAAAATC
>NW_027332334.1:0-89953 GCF_958299795.1 Porites lutea | reverse complement strand
TTCGTAGTGTTTCATTGGATTCAAAATACTTTTTGCTGCCACTTCGCGATCTTCTATAATGAGACTCGGACGCGTCATGTGAAAGTATAAAGTCGATGACGGTCTGTTTTGTTTCAGGCAAAAGTCTTCGAGGAGTGGTTTGCCCTCTTTGGTCGGGCTCTATAAATGGTCCTTCAGGGCTCATTTTTTTTAGCAGACATTCTATTTTATGCTTTGATATACCATAAACCTTGAGGAACGCAGTCTTGCATACTTCACCCAGCGATGGGGACTTGTATGTTATTTTTCGTTTTCCGGTTTGCGTGATCTTCACTTCCACAAGTTTTGACAGAAGATAATTTTGTTCATTGTATTGTTTCTTATAAAGCAGGTCCCTTTGCTGCCGTATGATGCGTTTTATATTACACAGACCGTGTCTCAGGAGGCATCCATTGTCACAACAGGTCAAGTTCAAATTGTGCAAACCAAAGGCAGCATTTTTGCGCCGGTTCACTCGGTTCGCCTTTGGCACGTAAACCTTTTTTAACTTGCTTCTGGAACTCAAAGTTCTCCTTCCTTTCTCTACCGAGCTTGCAAGAGGTTTACCTTGTCTAAAATATTGCCACGGATTCGAACTGTCAAAAATGTACAATAGGCGATTAACATCAACCCCACTTAAGTTCATCTCTGTTTCTTGCTGAGCAAAAGAGCCCATTGTTGAAGGAAAGGAAAATGTTTTAATCTCACCCGTGTGATTCTTATTCATTTTATATTCTTCATGGAAGATAGAGCTTACTAGAATTTTCTAGCATCGTGATAAAAAAGTAACTATAAAAACGTTTTCTGACGTCAATTATAACCAATCTACCAGGTGTTAACAGTTTCGCTACTTATCAGTATAGTTTTTTTAAAAATAGCCTCTGTAATCGTGTGGGATGAGAAGAGAAAAATGCATTTTTGTGTAATTTTTCCTCCTAAAAGACACAAATATTACTCCATCAAAAATAAGAAATGCACTCACTTTTTGCATAATAATGATAATACTTTATCAACTTCGCCCTTGAAACAGTCGGCCTTAAGGAAATTCAACTGCGTGATTCACGAAAAGTCTAGAATTCAGGTGTAATTCCCGAGTTGTGAAACACGTTCTACAAAATAGCTGCATTTTATGAGAAAAAACTAGAGTTTTCGCGACTTTACATTTTTTTAATATTGCGACAAAACAAGCAAGTGAACATACTTATAAATAATGCGCCCATCCGACTACTGACCTTTGTTAAATCTTCGGCCCATTGAACTATTATTCCGTTTCGACCGGATTGTAACCCAGGGGTGCCATTTAACGATGATGCCAAGAGTGTTGGTTCTCCAAATGGACTATCATAAGTGTCTTCCGACGCCAAAAGTTTCCTCTCAAGATTCCTTTTACTTGAGAAAGTTAAGGACCAATCTTTTCGGGGTCTATTCAGCCAATGAGGATATTATGAACTGTTTTTTTTACGATGAATCCATTGGCGGAAGTGGTCCTAATGAAGTGATATCTTTACTTAACTACGTATTGGAGACACTAATAGAAAGGTACGGGACATTTCATCATTTAATACTATGGGCAGACAACTCGCCAGCACAGTTTAAACACTGCTTTTTATTTTTTTACTTGGACACCCTTGTCCAGAATGGAAGGTTTCTTCGAGTAGATCTGAAATTTTTGTTGGAAGGGCATTCCTTTTCAATATGTGATAGAAGATTCGGGTGTATTCAGCAATTCTTTAACACTCAGGAAAAAATCGAAACTCCTCAAGAATGGGCAATTTCTCTACGAAATAGCCATTTACGTAACGTCAGAAGCCATTGGGTAAGCCTTCATCAGATAATGAACTATAAATCGTACTTAAAGAAGAAATACATTGCTAGAAGCGAGGACATTAAAGGAGAAAAATTCGGAGTGGGAAAAATTGCGTTTATGAATTTTGGCTATGGTGAGATACCAGATCAAGAAGGAAACTTAACGCTTACCAGGCACAATGAAACCGCCTTTATCAGGTTTACAATGGATACAGTGGAAAAGCCAACAATTGTCTCTTTTGTAAAGAAGAAACAATGTGAGGAATTGAATCCAGCGAATCTAGTTCCTGTGAGACAAGATTGCAGACCTGTTCGCGAAAATGTGAGACCAAATTGTATGACACTCGCCCAGAAATATTTATCTGAAAGGGCTTTACGGTTCTTCACTGCATTGGCAGTTGCTCCCGCTGATCAGGACAGTCATGATGCTGACTAGTAATGAATAACCACTACTTGTGTACATAGTGATAATACCAATTACAATATTGTATAACTGTTATACCCTAATTACGATACCGTTGGTTTTATCGGATTGAGAGACAATAATTAGGTTCATGAACATTTTATTCACTGTATCCGTTTGGTAGTGTTCACAACTCGATGTACCACAGTTCGACTGAGTAAACACTTGTAACTGCACCCTGAGACCTTTTTAAAAGGCAAACGTTGAACTAAAGGCGACTGATAATCGCACGAGCGCCCCGCTGCGGTAAAGGCTTAAGCGTGCCGTCCTCACGATCAGTTTGCTTTGGCTGTGTATACTCAATTTGATTTAACTAGAAAGGAATGAGAAACTATTGCGTTTATAAAGTTCTCTGTTAGCAACGACTTGTAAGGTGCATTGGCCAATATGCAACCGCAATTTATGTACAGCTGATGAAAGAAAGGATGCTATGTTTCCAAGCTAAATTATAGGTGTCCACTTTATCAAACATATTCCCTTAGCCAAATAGCAATCAGTAAGAAACTAAGGGAAACCTTATAGTTAAGGGTAAATAACAGAAACATGAAGCAAAAACATCAGGACATAGGAAGCTATAGCAACGACGTCCGGCCACGGCAACGAGTAAGTCAAAAAAGCTATAGGTTTATTAAGAAAAGCAAGTCTGCCCGTGCATCTACTTCTTTGCTGTCACTGCCCGCACAACTACGATACGTTTTATGGAGAGAATTAGAATTAACACCGCAAGATTTAAAAAAAACGCCTATTCGTTTTAAAATTGACGTTTTCGCTGCTGTTGCCGCCGTCGATGCCAAAGCTCCCTAATCGTCGACCTCCCATGAAAAGGAATTTTTTTTAGACGTGAGTATACTTTAGCTTCAAAGTAAAGTAACACCCATCAGGCTAAATTAAATGTCCTAAGCCATAAACCTTTTACCGCAATCTCTGTCAGCAGGGAGTTTTAGCAAGGTCCACGGCGACGGCAAAACGAGAACGTCAAAACAGCAATAAGTTTATTAAACAAAACATCACGTTTACACGTGCAGATCACTTTTTTGCACATTTCTTTGCCATTGCTGCACGACTACGAGCCTAATTTCACGTTTTATGGAGGACGTAAACAAGCGATAGGGAAATTTTCTTTGTCTTTCTAAACTTGAGTGCAGTCCTTAAGAAATCAACTCCAGGGAAATTTGCCTACACTAGACATTTTCAGTGAATTGGAATTAACGCGATAAAATTTGAAAAACGCAAATTCATTTTAAAAGTGACGTTTTCGTTGCTGTAGCCGTCGTCGATGCTAAAACTCATTTCGAGCGCGCAAAGCTAGCTCGTAAAATCACTCGCGCACAATAAAACAAAACTTTACTTTTGGTCCGTAATCAAATTGCATGCATGACTGAAATGTAGCGCAAAGCAGATATTTCTGAGAACATTTTACTGAATAACAAATGTCAACATAAAAATCAATTTTTGGCATCGATAGACAAAAAAAGGTAAAGGCAATTATTGCCTGTTTGGTAATGCCGGTTAGCCCAAATTGACAAAAAAGGGGGATGAAACAAGTACCGTATGTATTGTAATAACGTCACGATAAATTGTAAATTTAGTAATAAGGGCAATAGATGGACTAAGTAGAATCCAATTCGGTCTGTAATGATGCGCGTGATCAACAAAAAATCGGAGGACCGCGCAGCGGGAGTGATTACTTAAATCTCGATTATGATTACAGACTGTATTGGGTTGCATGAACGTTTGTTACAACTTAATCATATATAACTATAACAAAATGTGTGATATTTTAGGATTTTTCAAAATTAAAACGCAAGAACTTCCGAGATTTTTTTGCTAGCGGTGAGAAAAAAAGCATTTGAGTGCGCAATTGCAATGGTGCGTGATGTCCAATTAGTAGGCATAACGCGTATTGGCCTATAAGTGGTGAAATCAGCACAGTTGATAGCCAATCAGATTTGAGAATTTTACTATAGTTATGATTAAGAAAAAATGGAAAGAATAAAGAAGAAAAAGAAACGGTAAAAGCTAGGGTGGAAGAGTTTGACTGTTTGTATGATATTCCCAATCTGCGTCGCCGTAATTCCAGAGGAATTCCACAGATTGTGGAATATCATGCAAAGCAACGAAAAACACTCTTGCTCGCGATGATGTATCATCAACATAGGGCTTTAAATTTGCGTTTTGCCTTGAATGGTTGATAGTTGCCGCCAAGTTTAGTTCGGCATGAATATCACCATAGTAAGGATCAATTCTGAAAGTAAATAATAAATAACGTTTTAGTGTGTACAACTTAACACAAACATTAAGAATATCCCACATATATTCATAACATACTGGGTAACTGTTGGTTCTCGCGAGTAAGTTGAAACAGAAAGATAGTTCAAAGAAATCCAAAGGCGACAAGTCAAGTCAAAACAACGGTTACACGTGTTTATATAACGTCGTCTTGGAGGTAGTAAAAGTATTTGCAAAAATGCGCTTAAGCCAGTAACTTACGCGATACTTTGGCCGCGGTGATCTATGACCATGAGGGTACATGTCTTTCCTACTCTTGCGTACTCCGCCTCGCGTTTCGTTGCCTCAGTCATCGATATAAGCTCCCCCGTGTACTCTGCCACCACCTGTCCTCTTTCCACGTCTTGTTTGGCGAAGGCGCATTTTCCCGCGCCTCGCGGGTCACTTGGAACGTCGTGCACCTGTGCAAGAAAAGTGCGAATACTGATCAGCTAGTAACATTTCATTAAACCAGAAGAAAAGATATTCAACAGGAAAGGAACGAAAGAGCCTCAAGTAAACACTCACCTCGATTGGAGGAACTGGTGGAGGATGCCTGGCCATGAATACGGAGATGTTTCTTAACATCTGTTCACCTCCAAATTCATGGCCAAGCATACGACGGGCGCGGTGGAGTTTAATATTGAAGTATCCTCTGGTGTTGTTTTGTACGCCGTACGTGACATTTCCATTGTTTGAGAATGAAAAGGTGGAAATTTCCTTTTTTAGTTGCTGTTAACATAAAAATAAACGATTTTAGATCATTTCACCTTCAATGCCTTGAGATGTTTTCTTTTTCAACTTTTGAACTTACTCGATTAAAAGCACTTCTCTTCATTAGGAACTTTGTTTGGCCGTGAACACTATCGTCGTCGGTCCAAATTGAAACTGCCGTTTCATAGGCGGAAAAAAGCTCCGATGTGGAAACAAAGTTTCCTTCCTCTGTAGTGACACATTGATTTAAAAATTTTGACAAAAGAGGACATTTTGCCGCTCTTTTGTGCCGCAGCATCACCCGTCTAACATTCGCGTAGGACATGTTGAATAACGTTGTGGCAACTGGATAAGGATGTAAGAGCTATTTTCCCACAGGGTAAAATTAGAGAAAGTATAGAAGTGTGGCAGAGTGTGGGAATGCTTATAAAAGCTGCAATTCTATTTGTGGAATGTGTCAATCTCGCTACTTCACTGAATGTCGATCTGGTGTTTGCAGGCAAGTTTTCAAAATATTTGTATTTGTTTTTCAGACTTTTATTATTTCATTAAAAAGAAAAATATATGAGACATACAGACGTTTCAATAGACCCCTTTAGCTCAATGTATTGATGATATGTTTTTGCTTTTCAAACGCCATGTGACTTGAAATATGTTATGATAATTTATGCGTAGATTTGCACATGATTATGCATAAATTTTGATACTTTGTCACATGACCTTCATTGCAACTGGAATATGAGCCCGCATTTCCAGGCAGGGTGGCTACATTTGCCGCGGGTGTGAAAAAAATATACAACTATTTTGAAAATTTGCCTGCAAACACCATCCGTGTATCAAAACACTTCGGATCTCTTCTCAGCCTTTGATTCTTTTATAACGGGATGAGAACCCGAGACCACAGGAGCCAGAAACAAATGAACTTGAAACGTTGAATCCAGGCTATCGATTGAAAGGAATCAATGTGACCTAAGTCCGCGTTTTATAAAAGAAGGCTATTAATTCTTTTCTGGATTTCTGGATTCAGGTAGGGAACATAAACTTTGAAGATATTGACACTGGGGCAAGATTTCCGTACTGTTCTGACAACACCTTACATTTATTGTGAATGCAGCAATTTCCTACTTTACGAAGTTCAGTATTGCATGAAGAGTCAAAACATCATGAAACATGAACGCATAATCATAAATAAGGTTTTTAATATTCTTGGATTGTAACCACGTGACAAGGCGACCAGGCTTGAAAACAATTCAATACATAAAAATGAAAATACAGTTGAGTTCCCAGAGGACAGAAATGCATTTGTTTTTATCATCCAACATGGCCGCCGTGATGTCAGGTGCATTAAAACCAATAATAGGACTGTTTGGTGATCTTGCTTACTCAAAGAACATAACACTTGTTTACTGACCTTGTTTATAGAAAACAAACTGTGTCGCTTTTAACACCATACAGAGAAAATACAATTTCATTCTCTTTTGCCAGGAGGTCATGATTATTTAGGACTTACAGTTATAGATTTTCTTATTACTGTTTAATTACTCTTAAAAAGGAAAATCCTGGCATAGAAAAACACATAAGCTCAAGCCCTTTCAAAGAGCTTCGTACCTTAAGACTTCAGGTTTTATAGAAACAAACTTTTCTTGCTGTACGATAACAAAACCAATCCAAAAAATTTGTAAACAACTTGTCTTTCTTACCAAATACTTGAAATTGATTGGTCCAATAACATTTGAATTCACAAACGCTTACTGTCATATTTTATATTTTATTGTTTATGTAACTGACATGTACCATCAAGTCAGCTTTACAATGCAGAAGGTGTCAATATACCAGTTATTCTAAAAAGACGATTCATCGGCCAAGGTAATGTAACTTTATTGCGCACTAGATAAGTGTATAGTGATAATTTTTCTTCATATGGCCCAAAACCCAACAATGAGTCCATTAAAGTACAGCAACCTTTACAGAACTCTATTAAACCGTGAAATTCGGAGACATATCACCATTATCAAATACAAATGAAACATATACTGTAAAATAATGATTAATAATATTTTTGCATTTGATAATAAAGACGTTATCTTTTAAAAAATCTTTCATTATCACACTTTGCCAAAACAGAGCTATCATCTGGTATCCATTGTGTGGTTCCGAAAATTTTCCATACTTCCCCCACGAAAAGGATTATTTCTTAGACCTCCCCCCCAACCTCTCTGGAAATTACAGTCAAGCTTCATACATTTACTTAAATTTTGCGGCCTTTATGAGAACCCCAACCCGCCAACAATTTCCAAACCCTTCTATAAAGGGAGTATGAATATATTCTAGAACTACACATTTGGGGTAGCCTGGTTAAATTCCAGGGGGGTGGGGTTGTTGTAAGACAAGACAAGACAAGACAATGCTTTATTTAAAGTCTCATACAGTCCTATGTACATCGACTTTATCCAACTAATTTAAAATCATAGCACAAGCTGCACACTAGTGAAACTATAATCAATGTTAATCTAAAGAACTAATGATCTTCTTTTCTCACAGCAGTCGACTACTTTTTTTGCAATTAACTTTTGCACTGGTTTGTTCTTGCTCGGATGGTTGTTAAGACTACGCTTTGTGCTAGAGTGCAGATTCGCTGGGTTTTTGTAGCTGGGCTTACCCCTGTCTTTCAAAGCTCAATGTCTCCCTCAAATTAAAGGGGGGTTGTGTCTGGCTGGGTGTCATGTTGTTGCACAGACACAGGGCTATCATCTGGTATGCATTTGGGGTAGCCTGGTTAAATTCCAGGGGGGTGGGGTTGTTGTAAAGACTATGCTTTGTGCTAGAGTGCAGATTCGCTGGGTTTTTGTAGCTGGGCTTACCCCTGTCTTTCAAAGCTCAATGTCTCCCTCAAATTAAGGGGGGGTTGTGTCTGGCTGGGTGTCATGTTGTTGCACAGACACAGGGCTATCATCTGGTATGCATTTGGGGTAGCCTGGTTAAATTCCAGGGGGGTGGGGTTGTTGTAAAGACTATGCTTTGTGCTAGAGTGCAGATTCGCTGGGTTTTTGTAGCTGGGCTTACCCCTGTCTTTCAAAGCTCAATGTCTCCCTCAAATTAAGGGGGGGTTGTGTCTGGCTGGATGTCATGTTGTTGCACAGACACAGGGCTATCATCTGGTATGCATTTGGGGTAGCCTGGTTAAATTCCAGGGGGGTGGGGTTGTTGTAAAGACTATGCTTTGTGCTAGAGTGCAGATTCGCTGGGTTTTTGTAGCTGGGCTTACCCCTGTCTTTCAAAGCTCAATGTCTCCCTCAAATTAAGGGGGGGTTGTGTCTGGCTGGGTGTCATGTTGTTGCACAGACACAGGGCTATCATCTGGTATGCATTTGGGGTAGCCTGGTTAAATTCCAGGGGGGTGGGGTTGTTGTAAAGACTATGCTTTGTGCTAGAGTGCAGATTCGCTGGGTTTTTGTAGCTGGGCTTACCCCTGTCTTTCAAAGCTCAATGTCTCCCTCAAATTAAGGGGGGGTTGTGTCTGGCTGGGTGTCATGTTGTTGCACAGACACAGGGCTATCATCTGGTATGCATTTGGGGTAGCCTGGTTAAATTCCAGGGGGGTGGGGTTGTTGTAAAGACTATGCTTTGTGCTAGAGTGCAGATTCGCTGGGTTTTTGTAGCTGGGCTTACCCCTGTCTTTCAAAGCTCAATGTCTCCCTCAAATTAAGGGGGGGTTGTGTCTGGCTGGGTGTCATGTTGTTGCACAGACACAGGGCTATCATCTGGTATGCATTTGGGGTAGCCTGGTTAAATTCCAGGGGGGTGGGGTTGTTGTAAAGACTATGCTTTGTGCTAGAGTGCAGATTCGCTGGGTTTTTGTAGCTGGGCTTACCCCTGTCTTTCAAAGCTCAATGTCTCCCTCAAATTAAGGGGGGGTTGTGTCTGGCTGGGTGTCATGTTGTTGCACAGACACAGGGCTATCATCTGGTATGCATTTGGGGTAGCCTGGTTAAATTCCAGGGGGGTGGGGTTGTTGTAAAGACTATGCTTTGTGCTAGAGTGCAGATTCGCTGGGTTTTTGTAGCTGGGCTTACCCCTGTCTTTCAAAGCTCAATGTCTCCCTCAAATTAAGGGGGGGTTGTGTCTGGCTGGGTGTCATGTTGTTGCACAGACACAGGGCTATCATCTGGTATGCATTTGGGGTAGCCTGGTTAAGTTCCAGGGGGGTGGGGTTGTTGTAAAGACTATGCTTTGTGCTAGAGTGCAGATTCGCTGGGTTTTTGTAGCTGGGCTTACCCCTGTCTTTCAAAGCTCAATGTCTCCCTCAAATTAAGGGGGAGTTGTGTCTGGCTGGGTGTCATGTTGTTGCACAGACACAGGGCTATCATCTGGTATGCATTTGGGGTAGCCTGGTTAAGTTCCAGGGGGGTGGGGTTGTTGTAAAGACTATGCTTTGTGCTAGAGTGCAGATTCGCTGGGTTTTTGTAGCTGGGCTTACCCCTGTCTTTCAAAGCTCAATGTCTCCCTCAAATTAAGGGGGGGTTGTGTCTGGCTGGGTGTCATGTTGTTGCACAGACACAGGGCTATCATCTGGTATGCATTTGGGGTAGCCTGGTTAAATTCCAGGGGGGTGGGGTTGTTGTAAAGACTATGCTTTGTGCTAGAGTGCAGATTCGCTGGGTTTTTGTAGCTGGGCTTACCCCTGTCTTTCAAAGCTCAATGTCTCCCTCAAATTAAGGGGGGGTTGTGTCTGGCTGGGTGTCATGTTGTTGCACAGACACAGGGCTATCATCTGGTATGCATTTGGGGTAGCCTGGTTAAATTCCAGGGGGGTGGGGTTGTTGTAAAGACTATGCTTTGTGCTAGAGTGCAGATTCGCTGGGTTTTTGTAGCTGGGCTTACCCCTGTCTTTCAAAGCTCAATGTCTCCCTCAAATTAAGGGGGGGTTGTGTCTGGCTGGGTGTCATGTTGTTGCACAGACACAGGGCTATCATCTGGTATGCATTTGGGGTAGCCTGGTTAAATTCCAGGGGGGTGGGGTTGTTGTAAAGACTATGCTTTGTGCTAGAGTGCAGATTCGCTGGGTTTTTGTAGCTGGGCTTACCCCTGTCTTTCAAAGCTCAATGTCTCCCTCAAATTAAGGGGGGGTTGTGTCTGGCTGGGTGTCATGTTGTTGCACAGACACAGGGCTATCATCTGGTATGCATTTGGGGTAGCCTGGTTAAATTCCAGGGGGGTGGGGTTGTTGTGAAGACTATGCTTTGTGCTAGAGGGCGGATTCGCTGAGTTTTTGTAC
Organism: Porites lutea; assembly: GCF_958299795.1. NCBI lineage: Eukaryota > Metazoa > Cnidaria > Anthozoa > Scleractinia > Poritidae > Porites > Porites lutea. Next base: position 79,409 of record NW_027332334.1, on the reverse strand, counting down.
CGGGGCTACCCCTGTCTTTCAAAGGTCAATGTCTCACTCAAATTAAGGGTGGGTTGTGTCTGGCTGGGTGCCATGTTGTTGCACAGACACGGGGCTATCGTCTGGTATGCATTTGGGGTAGCCTGGTTAAATTCCAGGGAAGTGGGGTTGTTGTAAAGTTTGATGTGTTTTTGCACTCTTATGCAGTTTGTTTGTGCTGTTTGCATGCAAGCAATGACCCACCCTGTTGATAATGTTCCTAGTCAGCAAGCAGTTGAACTGCTGGTTTTAGGACTTGGTATTGTTGAGCAGTGTTGGCTTAGATTGTTTCAGTGGGAGACCAGCTTCAATTAAAAATGGGGTGAACTGGGGAATTGGCTTTGCAATCGGTGACACCGACACTAAAAATTGCTTCTTAAAATGCCTTATTTTCCAGATTAATGAGGAAAACTTCACTTTTGTTACTTTCAAGACAGATGATTCTATCAAATGGAAGCTCATGTATTCAATAATTTCTTTTTGAGGTGAGATTTTACTTTTCAAGTAACAAGGGCCATCAAATTAACAATCAGTGTGAGAGACTGACATTTTTTAGTAGCCCGGTTTTCAAAAAACCAGGTATATATCTCCAGGGATTCACCATCCAAATACCTCTTTCACTGTAAAAAATAAAAATGTTAGTAGGAATTGACAGTTAAGATGCAGAAAGGTCAATAATTGGAGATATCTACCTGGAGTTTTGAAAACCGGGTTGCCTGAAATCTTAAGTCAAGTCCAGCACATTGCAGGCAATCTTTTAAAACTTAATTTGCTTAAAGCCCTGATACTTTTAGTGTAAAAATAACAATCTCGCTCTTCAGGACTAACCACCCTCACCTCTTAACCATGGGCTTCAAATAACTTCCTGCAAGTGACAGAAATCAGTGCAAATTCCAGAAAATTTGCACGAGGGGGGCAACAGTCCGTCCCGTAGGGACGGGCTGTTGCCCCCGTTGGCCCAGATAATATTTTTTGAGGGGGGCTTCCGTCAAACTAAGTGTCATGTTGTTGCACAGACACAGGGCTATCATCTGGTATGCATTTGGGGTAGCCTGGTTAAATTCCAGGGGGGTGGGGTTGTTGTAAAGACTATGCTTTGTGCTAGAGTGCAGATTCGCTGGGTTTTTGTAGCTGGGCTTACCCCTGTCTTTCAAAGCTCAATGTCTCCCTCAAATTAAGGGGGAGTTGTGTCTGGCTGGGTGTCATGTTGTTGCACAGACACAGGGCTATCATCTGGTATGCATTTGGGGTAGCCTGGTTAAATTCCAGGGGGGTGGGGTTGTTGTAAAGACTATGCTTTGTGCTAGAGTGCAGATTCGCTGGGTTTTTGTAGCTGGGCTTACCCCTGTCTTTCAAAGCTCAATGTCTCCCTCAAATTAAGGAGGGGTTGTGTCTGGCTGGGTGTCATGTTGTTGCACAGACACAGGGCTATCATCTGGTATGCATTTGGGGTAGCCTGGTTAAATTCCAGGGGGGTGGGGTTGTTGTAAAGACTATGCTTTGTGCTAGAGGGCGGATTCGCTGAGTTTTTGTACCGGGGCTACCCCTGTCTTTCAAAGGTCAATGTCTCACTCAAATTAAGGGTGGGTTGTGTCTGGCTGGGTGCCATGTTGTTGCACAGACACGGGGCTATCGTCTGGTATGCATTTGGGGTAGCCTGGTTAAATTCCAGGGAAGTGGGGTTGTTGTAAAGTTTGATGTGTTTTTGCACTCTTATGCAGTTTGTTTGTGCTGTTTGCATGCAAGCAATGACCCACCCTGTTGATAATGTTCCTAGTCAGCAAGCAGTTGAACTGCTGGTTTTAGGACTTGGTATTGTTGAGCAGTGTTGGCTTAGATTGTTTCAGTGGGAGACCAGCTTCAATTAAAAATGGGGTGAACTGGGGAATTGGCTTTGCAATCGGTGACACCGACACTAAAAATTGCTTCTTAAAATGCCTTATTTTCCAGATTAATGAGGAAAACTTCACTTTTGTTACTTTCAAGACAGATGATTCTATCAAATGGAAGCTCATGTATTCAATAATTTCTTTTTGAGGTGAGATTTTACTTTTCAAGTAACAAGGGCCATCAAATTAACAATCAGTGTGAGAGACTGACATTTTTTAGTAGCCCGGTTTTCAAAAAACCAGGTATATATCTCCAGGGATTCACCATCCAAATACCTCTTTCACTGTAAAAAATAAAAATGTTAGTAGGAATTGACAGTTAAGATGCAGAAAGGTCAATAATTGGAGATATCTACCTGGAGTTTTGAAAACCGGGTTGCCTGAAATCTTAAGTCAAGTCCAGCACATTGCAGGCAATCTTTTAAAACTTAATTTGCTTAAAGCCCTGATACTTTTAGTGTAAAAATAACAATCTCGCTCTTCAGGACTAACCACCCTCACCTCTTAACCATGGGCTTCAAATAACTTCCTGCAAGTGACAGAAATCAGTGCAAATTCCAGAAAATTTGCACGAGGGGGGCAACAGTCCGTCCCGTAGGGACGGGCTGTTGCCCCCGTTGGCCCAGATAATATTTTTTGAGGGGGGCTTCCGTCAAACTAAGTGTCATGTTGTTGCACAGACACAGGGCTATCATCTGGTATGCATTTGGGGTAGCCTGGTTAAATTCCAGGGGGGTGGGGTTGTTGTAAAGACTATGCTTTGTGCTAGAGTGCAGATTCGCTGGGTTTTTGTAGCTGGGCTTACCCCTGTCTTTCAAAGCTCAATGTCTCCCTCAAATTAAGGGGGAGTTGTGTCTGGCTGGGTGTCATGTTGTTGCACAGACACAGGGCTATCATCTGGTATGCATTTGGGGTAGCCTGGTTAAATTCCAGGGGGGTGGGGTTGTTGTAAAGACTATGCTTTGTGCTAGAGTGCAGATTCGCTGGGTTTTTGTAGCTGGGCTTACCCCTGTCTTTCAAAGCTCAATGTCTCCCTCAAATTAAGGGGGGGTTGTGTCTGGCTGGGTGTCATGTTGTTGCACAGACACAGGGCTATCATCTGGTATGCATTTGGGGTAGCCTGGTTAAATTCCAGGGGGGTGGGGTTGTTGTAAAGACTATGCTTTGTGCTAGAGGGCGGATTCGCTGAGTTTTTGTACCGGGGCTACCCCTGTCTTTCAAAGGTCAATGTCTCACTCAAATTAAGGGTGGGTTGTGTCTGGCTGGGTGCCATGTTGTTGCACAGACACGGGGCTATCGTCTGGTATGCATTTGGGGTAGCCTGGTTAAATTCCAGGGAAGTGGGGTTGTTGTAAAGTTTGATGTGTTTTTGCACTCTTATGCAGTTTGTTTGTGCTGTTTGCATGCAAGCAATGACCCACCCTGTTGATAATGTTCCTAGTCAGCAAGCAGTTGAACTGCTGGTTTTAGGACTTGGTATTGTTGAGCAGTGTTGGCTTAGATTGTTTCAGTGGGAGACCAGCTTCAATTAAAAATGGGGTGAACTGGGGAATTGGCTTTGCAATCGGTGACACCGACACTAAAAATTGCTTCTTAAAATGCCTTATTTTCCAGATTAATGAGGAAAACTTCACTTTTGTTACTTTCAAGACAGATGATTCTATCAAATGGAAGCTCATGTATTCAATAATTTCTTTTTGAGGTGAGATTTTACTTTTCAAGTAACAAGGGCCATCAAATTAACAATCAGTGTGAGAGACTGACATTTTTTAGTAGCCCGGTTTTCAAAAAACCAGGTATATATCTCCAGGGATTCACCATCCAAATACCTCTTTCACTGTAAAAAATAAAAATGTTAGTAGGAATTGACAGTTAAGATGCAGAAAGGTCAATAATTGGAGATATCTACCTGGAGTTTTGAAAACCGGGTTGCCTGAAATCTTAAGTCAAGTCCAGCACATTGCAGGCAATCTTTTAAAACTTAATTTGCTTAAAGCCCTGATACTTTTAGTGTAAAAATAACAATCTCGCTCTTCAGGACTAACCACCCTCACCTCTTAACCATGGGCTTCAAATAACTTCCTGCAAGTGACAGAAATCAGTGCAAATTCCAGAAAATTTGCACGAGGGGGGCAACAGTCCGTCCCGTAGGGACGGGCTGTTGCCCCCGTTGGCCCAGATAATATTTTTTGAGGGGGGCTTCCGTCAAACTAAGTGTCATGTTGTTGCACAGACACAGGGCTATCATCTGGTATGCATTTGGGGTAGCCTGGTTAAATTCCAGGGGGGTGGGGTTGTTGTAAAGACTATGCTTTGTGCTAGAGTGCAGATTCGCTGGGTTTTTGTAGCTGGGCTTACCCCTGTCTTTCAAAGCTCAATGTCTCCCTCAAATTAAGGGGGGGTTGTGTCTGGCTGGGTGTCATGTTGTTGCACAGACACAGGGCTATCATCTGGTATGCATTTGGGGTAGCCTGGTTAAATTCCAGGGGGGTGGGGTTGTTGTAAAGACTATGCTTTGTGCTAGAGTGCAGATTCGCTGGGTTTTTGTAGCTGGGCTTACCCCTGTCTTTCAAAGCTCAATGTCTCCCTCAAATTAAGGGGGGGTTGTGTCTGGCTGGGTGTCATGTTGTTGCACAGACACAGGGCTATCATCTGGTATGCATTTGGGGTAGCCTGGTTAAATTCCAGGGGGGTGGGGTTGTTGTAAAGACTATGCTTTGTGCTAGAGGGCGGATTCGCTGAGTTTTTGTACCGGGGCTACCCCTGTCTTTCAAAGGTCAATGTCTCACTCAAATTAAGGGTGGGTTGTGTCTGGCTGGGTGCCATGTTGTTGCACAGACACGGGGCTATCGTCTGGTATGCATTTGGGGTAGCCTGGTTAAATTCCAGGGAAGTGGGGTTGTTGTAAAGTTTGATGTGTTTTTGCACTCTTATGCAGTTTGTTTGTGCTGTTTGCATGCAAGCAATGACCCACCCTGTTGATAATGTTCCTAGTCAGCAAGCAGTTGAACTGCTGGTTTTAGGACTTGGTATTGTTGAGCAGTGTTGGCTTAGATTGTTTCAGTGGGAGACCAGCTTCAATTAAAAATGGGGTGAACTGGGGAATTGGCTTTGCAATCGGTGACACCGACACTAAAAATTGCTTCTTAAAATGCCTTATTTTCCAGATTAATGAGGAAAACTTCACTTTTGTTACTTTCAAGACAGATGATTCTATCAAATGGAAGCTCATGTATTCAATAATTTCTTTTTGAGGTGAGATTTTACTTTTCAAGTAACAAGGGCCATCAAATTAACAATCAGTGTGAGAGACTGACATTTTTTAGTAGCCCGGTTTTCAAAAAACCAGGTATATATCTCCAGGGATTCACCATCCAAATACCTCTTTCACTGTAAAAAATAAAAATGTTAGTAGGAATTGACAGTTAAGATGCAGAAAGGTCAATAATTGGAGATAATATCTCCAGGGATTCACCATCCAAATACCTCTTTCACTGTAAAAAATAAAAATGTTAGTAGGAATTGACAGTTAAGATGCAGAAAGGTCAATAATTGGAGATATCTACCTGTAGTTTTGAAAACCGGGTTGCCTGAAATCTTAAGTCAAGTCCAGCACATTGCAGGCAATCTTTTAAAACTTAATTTGCTTAAAGCCCTGATACTTTTAGTGTAAAAATAACAATCTCGCTCTTCAGGACTAACCACCCTCACCTCTTAACCATGGGCTTCAAATAACTTCCTGGAAGTGACAGAAATCAGTGCAAATTCCAGAAAATTTGCACGAGGGGGGCAACAGTCCGTCCCGTAGGGACGGGCTGTTGCCCCCGTTGGCCCAGATAATATTTTTTGAGGGGGGCTTCCGTCAAACTAAGTGTCATGTTGTTGCACAGACACAGGGCTATCATCTGGTATGCATTTGGGGTAGCCTGGTTAAATTCCAGGGGGGTGGGGTTGTTGTAAAGACTATGCTTTGTGCTAGAGTGCAGATTCGCTGGGTTTTTGTAGCTGGGCTTACCCCTGTCTTTCAAAGCTCAATGTCTCCCTCAAATTAAGGGGGGGTTGTGTCTGGTTGGGTGTCATGTTGTTGCACAGACACAGGGCTATCATCTGGTATGCATTTGGGGTAGCCTGGTTAAATTCCAGGGGGGTGGGGTTGTTGTAAAGACTATGCTTTGTGCTAGAGTGCAGATTCGCTGGGTTTTTGTAGCTGGGCTTACCCCTGTCTTTCAAAGCTCAATGTCTCCCTCAAATTAAGGGGGGGTTGTGTCTGGCTGGGTGTCATGTTGTTGCACAGACACAGGGCTATCATCTGGTATGCATTTGGGGTAGCCTGGTTAAATTCCAGGGGGGTGGGGTTGTTGTAAAGACTATGCTTTGTGCTAGAGTGCAGATTCGCTGGGTTTTTGTAGCTGGGCTTACCCCTGTCTTTCAAAGCTCAATGTCTCCCTCAAATTAAGGGGGGGTTGTGTCTGGCTGGGTGTCATGTTGTTGCACAGACACAGGGCTATCATCTGGTATGCATTTGGGGTAGCCTGGTTAAATTCCAGGGGGGTGGGGTTGTTGTAAAGACTATGCTTTGTGCTAGAGTGCAGATTCGCTGGGTTTTTGTAGCTGGGCTTACCCCTGTCTTTCAAAGCTCAATGTCTCCCTCAAATTAAGGGGGGTTGTGTCTGGCTGGGTGTCATGTTGTTGCACAGACACAGGGCTATCATCTGGTATGCATTTGGGGTAGCCTGGTTAAATTCCAGGGGGGTGGGGTTGTTGTAAAGACTATGCTTTGTGCTAGAGTGCAGATTCGCTGGGTTTTTGTAGCTGGGCTTACCCCTGTCTTTCAAAGCTCAATGTCTCCCTCAAATTAAGGGGGGGTTGTGTCTGGCTGGGTGTCATGTTGTTCCACAGACACAGGGCTATCATCTGGTATGCATTTGGGGTAGCCTGGTTAAGTTCCAGGGGGGTGGGGTTGTTGTAAAGACTATGCTTTGTGCTAGAGTGCAGATTCGCTGGGTTTTTGTAGCTGGGCTTACCCCTGTCTTTCAAAGCTCAATGTCTCCCTCAAATTAAGGGGGAGTTGTGTCTGGCTGGGTGTCATGTTGTTGCACAGACACAGGGCTATCATCTGGTATGCATTTGGGGTAGCCTGGTTAAGTTCCAGGGGGGTGGGGTTGTTGTAAAGACTATGCTTTGTGCTAGAGTGCAGATTCGCTGGGTTTTTGTAGCTGGGCTTACCCCTGTCTTTCAAAGCTCAATGTCTCCCTCAAATTAAGGGGGGGTTGTGTCTGGCTGGGTGTCATGTTGTTGCACAGACACAGGGCTATCATCTGGTATGCATTTGGGGTAGCCTGGTTAAATTCCAGGGGGGTGGGGTTGTTGTAAAGACTATGCTTTGTGCTAGAGTGCAGATTCGCTGGGTTTTTGTAGCTGGGCTTACCCCTGTCTTTCAAAGCTCAATGTCTCCCTCAAATTAAGGGGGGGTTGTGTCTGGCTGGGTGTCATGTTGTTCCACAGACACAGGGCTATCATCTGGTATGCATTTGGGGTAGCCTGGTTAAATTCCAGGGGGGTGGGGTTGTTGTAAAGACTATGCTTTGTGCTAGAGTGCAGATTCGCTGGGTTTTTGTAGCTGGGCTTACCCCTGTCTTTCAAAGCTCAATGTCTCCCTCAAATTAAGGGGGGGTTGTGTCTGGCTGGGTGTCATGTTGTTGCACAGACACAGGGCTATCATCTGGTATGCATTTGGGGTAGCCTGGTTAAATTCCAGGGGGGTGGGGTTGTTGTAAAGACTATGCTTTGTGCTAGAGTGCAGATTCGCTGGGTTTTTGTAGCTGGGCTTACCCCTGTCTTTCAAAGCTCAATGTCTCCCTCAAATTAAGGGGGGGTTGTGTCTGGCTGGGTGTCATGTTGTTGCACAGACACAGGGCTATCATCTGGTATGCATTTGGGGTAGCCTGGTTAAATTCCAGGGGGGTGGGGTTGTTGTGAAGACTATGCTTTGTGCTAGAGGGCGGATTCGCTGAGTTTTTGTACCGGGGCTACCCCTGTCTTTCAAAGGTCAATGTCTCACTCAAATTAAGGGTGGGTTGTGTCTGGCTGGGTGCCATGTTGTTGCACAGACACGGGGCTATCGTCTGGTATGCATTTGGGGTAGCCTGGTTAAATTCCAGGGAAGTGGGGTTGTTGTAAAGTTTGATGTGTTTTTGCACTCTTATGCAGTTTGTTTGTGCTGTTTGCATGCAAGCAATGACCCACCCTGTTGATAATGTTCCTAGTCAGCAAGCAGTTGAACTGCTGGTTTTAGGACTTGGTATTGTTGAGCAGTGTTGGCTTAGATTGTTTCAGTGGGAGACCAGCTTCAATTAAAAATGGGGTGAACTGGGGAATTGGCTTTGCAATCGGTGACACCGACACTAAAAATTGCTTCTTAAAATGCCTTATTTTCCAGATTAATGAGGAAAACTTCACTTTTGTTACTTTCAAGACAGATGATTCTATCAAATGGAAGCTCATGTATTCAATAATTTCTTTTTGAGGTGAGATTTTACTTTTCAAGTAACAAGGGCCATCAAATTAACAATCAGTGTGAGAGACTGACATTTTTTAGTAGCCCGGTTTTCAAAAAACCAGGTATATATCTCCAGGGATTCACCATCCAAATACCTCTTTCACTGTAAAAAATAAAAATGTTAGTAGGAATTGACAGTTAAGATGCAGAAAGGTCAATAATTGGAGATAATTATCTCCAGGGATTCACCATCCAAATACCTCTTTCACTGTAAAAAATAAAAATGTTAGTAGGAATTGACAGTTAAGATGCAGAAAGGTCAATAATTGGAGATATCTACCTGGAGTTTTGAAAACCGGGTTGCCTGAAATCTTAAGTCAAGTCCAGCACATTGCAGGCAATCTTTTAAAACTTAATTTGCTTAAAGCCCTGATACTTTTAGTGTAAAAATAACAATCTCGCTCTTCAGGACTAACCACCCTCACCTCTTAACCATGGGCTTCAAATAACTTCCTGCAAGTGACAGAAATCAGTGCAAATTCCAGAAAATTTGCACGAGGGGGGCAACAGTCCGTCCCGTAGGGACGGGCTGTTGCCCCCGTTGGCCCAGATAATATTTTTTGAGGGGGGCTTCCGTCAAACTAAGTGTCATGTTGTTGCACAGACACAGGGCTATCATCTGGTATGCATTTGGGGTAGCCTGGTTAAATTCCAGGGGGGTGGGGTTGTTGTAAAGACTATGCTTTGTGCTAGAGTGCAGATTCGCTGGGTTTTTGTAGCTGGGCTTACCCCTGTCTTTCAAAGCTCAATGTCTCCCTCAAATTAAGGGGGGGTTGTGTCTGGCTGGGTGTCATGTTGTTGCACAGACACAGGGCTATCATCTGGTATGCATTTGGGGTAGCCTGGTTAAATTCCAGGGGGGTGGGGTTGTTGTAAAGACTATGCTTTGTGCTAGAGTGCAGATTCGCTGGGTTTTTGTAGCTGGGCTTACCCCTGTCTTTCAAAGCTCAATGTCTCCCTCAAATTAAGGGGGGGTTGTGTCTGGCTGGGTGTCATGTTGTTGCACAGACACAGGGCTATCATCTGGTATGCATTTGGGGTAGCCTGGTTAAATTCCAGGGGGGTGGGGTTGTTGTAAAGACTATGCTTTGTGCTAGAGGGCGGATTCGCTGAGTTTTTGTACCGGGGCTACCCCTGTCTTTCAAAGGTCAATGTCTCACTCAAATTAAGGGTGGGTTGTGTCTGGCTGGGTGCCATGTTGTTGCACAGACACGGGGCTATCGTCTGGTATGCATTTGGGGTAGCCTGGTTAAATTCCAGGGAAGTGGGGTTGTTGTAAAGTTTGATGTGTTTTTGCACTCTTATGCAGTTTGTTTGTGCTGTTTGCATGCAAGCAATGACCCACCCTGTTGATAATGTTCCTAGTCAGCAAGCAGTTGAACTGCTGGTTTTAGGACTTGGTATTGTTGAGCAGTGTTGGCTTAGATTGTTTCAGTGGGAGACCAGCTTCAATTAAAAATGGGGTGAACTGGGGAATTGGCTTTGCAATCGGTGACACCGACACTAAAAATTGCTTCTTAAAATGCCTTATTTTCCAGATTAATGAGGAAAACTTCACTTTTGTTACTTTCAAGACAGATGATTCTATCAAATGGAAGCTCATGTATTCAATAATTTCTTTTTGAGGTGAGATTTTACTTTTCAAGTAACAAGGGCCATCAAATTAACAATCAGTGTGAGAGACTGACATTTTTTAGTAGCCCGGTTTTCAAAAAACCAGGTATATATCTCCAGGGATTCACCATCCAAATACCTCTTTCACTGTAAAAAATAAAAATGTTAGTAGGAATTGACAGTTAAGATGCAGAAAGGTCAATAATTGGAGATATCTACCTGGAGTTTTGAAAACCGGGTTGCCTGAAATCTTAAGTCAAGTCCAGCACATTGCAGGCAATCTTTTAAAACTTAATTTGCTTAAAGCCCTGATACTTTTAGTGTAAAAATAACAATCTCGCTCTTCAGGACTAACCACCCTCACCTCTTAACCATGGGCTTCAAATAACTTCCTGCAAGTGACAGAAATCAGTGCAAATTCCAGAAAATTTGCACGAGGGGGGCAACAGTCCGTCCCGTAGGGACGGGCTGTTGCCCCCGTTGGCCCAGATAATATTTTTTGAGGGGGGCTTCCGTCAAACTAAGTGTCATGTTGTTGCACAGACACAGGGCTATCATCTGGTATGCATTTGGGGTAGCCTGGTTAAATTCCAGGGGGGTGGGGTTGTTGTAAAGACTATGCTTTGTGCTAGAGTGCAGATTCGCTGGGTTTTTGTAGCTGGGCTTACCCCTGTCTTTCAAAGCTCAATGTCTCCCTCAAATTAAGGGGGGGTTGTGTCTGGCTGGGTGTCATGTTGTTGCACAGACACAGGGCTATCATCTGGTATGCATTTGGGGTAGCCTGGTTAAATTCCAGGGGGGTGGGGTTGTTGTAAAGACTATGCTTTGTGCTAGAGTGCAGATTCGCTGGGTTTTTGTAGCTGGGCTTACCCCTGTCTTTCAAAGCTCAATGTCTCCCTCAAATTAAGGGGGGGTTGTGTCTGGCTGGGTGTCATGTTGTTGCACAGACACAGGGCTATCATCTGGTATGCATTTGGGGTAGCCTGGTTAAATTCCAGGGGGGTGGGGTTGTTGTAAAGACTATGCTTTGTGCTAGAGGGCGGATTCGCTGAGTTTTTGTACCGGGGCTACCCCTGTCTTTCAAAGGTCAATGTCTCACTCAAATTAAGGGTGGGTTGTGTCTGGCTGGGTGCCATGTTGTTGCACAGACACGGGGCTATCGTCTGGTATGCATTTGGGGTAGCCTGGTTAAATTCCAGGGAAGTGGGGTTGTTGTAAAGTTTGATGTGTTTTTGCACTCTTATGCAGTTTGTTTGTGCTGTTTGCATGCAAGCAATGACCCACCCTGTTGATAATGTTCCTAGTCAGCAAGCAGTTGAACTGCTGGTTTTAGGACTTGGTATTGTTGAGCAGTGTTGGCTTAGATTGTTTCAGTGGGAGACCAGCTTCAATTAAAAATGGGGTGAACTGGGGAATTGGCTTTGCAATCGGTGACACCGACACTAAAAATTGCTTCTTAAAATGCCTTATTTTCCAGATTAATGAGGAAAACTTCACTTTTGTTACTTTCAAGACAGATGATTCTATCAAATGGAAGCTCATGTATTCAATAATTTCTTTTTGAGGTGAGATTTTACTTTTCAAGTAACAAGGGCCATCAAATTAACAATCAGTGTGAGAGACTGACATTTTTTAGTAGCCCGGTTTTCAAAAAACCAGGTATATATCTCCAGGGATTCACCATCCAAATACCTCTTTCACTGTAAAAAATAAAAATGTTAGTAGGAATTGACAGTTAAGATGCAGAAAGGTCAATAATTGGAGATATCTACCTGGAGTTTTGAAAACCGGGTTGCCTGAAATCTTAAGTCAAGTCCAGCACATTGCAGGCAATCTTTTAAAACTTAATTTGCTTAAAGCCCTGATACTTTTAGTGTAAAAATAACAATCTCGCTCTTCAGGACTAACCACCCTCACCTCTTAACCATGGGCTTCAAATAACTTCCTGCAAGTGACAGAAATCAGTGCAAATTCCAGAAAATTTGCACGAGGGGGGCAACAGTCCGTCCCGTAGGGACGGGCTGTTGCCCCCGTTGGCCCAGATAATATTTTTTGAGGGGGGCTTCCGTCAAACTAAGTGTCATGTTGTTGCACAGACACAGGGCTATCATCTGGTATGCATTTGGGGTAGCCTGGTTAAATTCCAGGGGGGTGGGGTTGTTGTAAAGACTATGCTTTGTGCTAGAGTGCAGATTCGCTGGGTTTTTGTAGCTGGGCTTACCCCTGTCTTTCAAAGCTCAATGTCTCCCTCAAATTAAGGGGGAGTTGTGTCTGGCTGGGTGTCATGTTGTTGCACAGACACAGGGCTATCATCTGGTATGCATTTGGGGTAGCCTGGTTAAATTCCAGGGGGGTGGGGTTGTTGTAAAGACTATGCTTTGTGCTAGAGTGCAGATTCGCTGGGTTTTTGTAGCTGGGCTTACCCCTGTCTTTCAAAGCTCAATGTCTCCCTCAAATTAAGGGGGGGTTGTGTCTGGCTGGGTGTCATGTTGTTGCACAGACACAGGGCTATCATCTGGTATGCATTTGGGGTAGCCTGGTTAAATTCCAGGGGGGTGGGGTTGTTGTAAAGACTATGCTTTGTGCTAGAGGGCGGATTCGCTGAGTTTTTGTACCGGGGCTACCCCTGTCTTTCAAAGGTCAATGTCTCACTCAAATTAAGGGTGGGTTGTGTCTGGCTGGGTGCCATGTTGTTGCACAGACACGGGGCTATCGTCTGGTATGCATTTGGGGTAGCCTGGTTAAATTCCAGGGAAGTGGGGTTGTTGTAAAGTTTGATGTGTTTTTGCACTCTTATGCAGTTTGTTTGTGCTGTTTGCATGCAAGCAATGACCCACCCTGTTGATAATGTTCCTAGTCAGCAAGCAGTTGAACTGCTGGTTTTAGGACTTGGTATTGTTGAGCAGTGTTGGCTTAGATTGTTTCAGTGGGAGACCAGCTTCAATTAAAAATGGGGTGAACTGGGGAATTGGCTTTGCAATCGGTGACACCGACACTAAAAATTGCTTCTTAAAATGCCTTATTTTCCAGATTAATGAGGAAAACTTCACTTTTGTTACTTTCAAGACAGATGATTCTATCAAATGGAAGCTCATGTATTCAATAATTTCTTTTTGAGGTGAGATTTTACTTTTCAAGTAACAAGGGCCATCAAATTAACAATCAGTGTGAGAGACTGACATTTTTTAGTAGCCCGGTTTTCAAAAAACCAGGTATATATCTCCAGGGATTCACCATCCAAATACCTCTTTCACTGTAAAAAATAAAAATGTTAGTAGGAATTGACAGTTAAGATGCAGAAAGGTCAATAATTGGAGATATCTACCTGGAGTTTTGAAAACCGGGTTGCCTGAAATCTTAAGTCAAGTCCAGCACATTGCAGGCAATCTTTTAAAACTTAATTTGCTTAAAGCCCTGATACTTTTAGTGTAAAAATAACAATCTCGCTCTTCAGGACTAACCACCCTCACCTCTTAACCATGGGCTTCAAATAACTTCCTGCAAGTGACAGAAATCAGTGCAAATTCCAGAAAATTTGCACGAGGGGGGCAACAGTCCGTCCCGTAGGGACGGGCTGTTGCCCCCGTTGGCCCAGATAATATTTTTTGAGGGGGGCTTCCGTCAAACTAAGTGTCATGTTGTTGCACAGACACAGGGCTATCATCTGGTATGCATTTGGGGTAGCCTGGTTAAGTTCCAGGGGGGTGGGGTTGTTGTAAAGACTATGCTTTGTGCTAGAGTGCAGATTCGCTGGGTTTTTGTAGCTGGGCTTACCCCTGTCTTTCAAAGCTCAATGTCTCCCTCAAATTAAGGGGGAGTTGTGTCTGGCTGGGTGTCATGTTGTTGCACAGACACAGGGCTATCATCTGGTATGCATTTGGGGTAGCCTGGTTAAGTTCCAGGGGGGTGGGGTTGTTGTAAAGACTATGCTTTGTGCTAGAGTGCAGATTCGCTGGGTTTTTGTAGCTGGGCTTACCCCTGTCTTTCAAAGCTCAATGTCTCCCTCAAATTAAGGGGGGGTTGTGTCTGGCTGGGTGTCATGTTGTTGCACAGACACAGGGCTATCATCTGGTATGCATTTGGGGTAGCCTGGTTAAATTCCAGGGGGGTGGGGTTGTTGTAAAGACTATGCTTTGTGCTAGAGTGCAGATTCGCTGGGTTTTTGTAGCTGGGCTTACCCCTGTCTTTCAAAGCTCAATGTCTCCCTCAAATTAAGGGGGGGTTGTGTCTGGCTGGGTGTCATGTTGTTGCACAGACACAGGGCTATCATCTGGTATGCATTTGGGGTAGCCTGGTTAAATTCCAGGGGGGTGGGGTTGTTGTAAAGACTATGCTTTGTGCTAGAGTGCAGATTCGCTGGGTTTTTGTAGCTGGGCTTACCCCTGTCTTTCAAAGCTCAATGTCTCCCTCAAATTAAGGGGGGGTTGTGTCTGGCTGGGTGTCATGTTGTTGCACAGACACAGGGCTATCATCTGGTATGCATTTGGGGTAGCCTGGTTAAATTCCAGGGGGGTGGGGTTGTTGTAAAGACTATGCTTTGTGCTAGAGTGCAGATTCGCTGGGTTTTTGTAGCTGGGCTTACCCCTGTCTTTCAAAGCTCAATGTCTCCCTCAAATTAAGGGGGGGTTGTGTCTGGCTGGGTGTCATGTTGTTGCACAGACACAGGGCTATCATCTGGTATGCATTTGGGGTAGCCTGGTTAAATTCCAGGGGGGTGGGGTTGTTGTAAAGACTATGCTTTGTGCTAGAGGGCGGATTCGCTGAGTTTTTGTACCGGGGCTACCCCTGTCTTTCAAAGGTCAATGTCTCACTCAAATTAAGGGTGGGTTGTGTCTGGCTGGGTGCCATGTTGTTGCACAGACACGGGGCTATCGTCTGGTATGCATTTGGGGTAGCCTGGTTAAATTCCAGGGAAGTGGGGTTGTTGTAAAGTTTGATGTGTTTTTGCACTCTTATGCAGTTTGTTTGTGCTGTTTGCATGCAAGCAATGACCCACCCTGTTGATAATGTTCCTAGTCAGCAAGCAGTTGAACTGCTGGTTTTAGGACTTGGTATTGTTGAGCAGTGTTGGCTTAGATTGTTTCAGTGGGAGACCAGCTTCAATTAAAAATGGGGTGAACTGGGGAATTGGCTTTGCAATCGGTGACACCGACACTAAAAATTGCTTCTTAAAATGCCTTATTTTCCAGATTAATGAGGAAAACTTCACTTTTGTTACTTTCAAGACAGATGATTCTATCAAATGGAAGCTCATGTATTCAATAATTTCTTTTTGAGGTGAGATTTTACTTTTCAAGTAACAAGGGCCATCAAATTAACAATCAGTGTGAGAGACTGACATTTTTTAGTAGCCCGGTTTTCAAAAAACCAGGTATATATCTCCAGGGATTCACCATCCAAATACCTCTTTCACTGTAAAAAATAAAAATGTTAGTAGGAATTGACAGTTAAGATGCAGAAAGGTCAATAATTGGAGATATCTACCTGGAGTTTTGAAAACCGGGTTGCCTGAAATCTTAAGTCAAGTCCAGCACATTGCAGGCAATCTTTTAAAACTTAATTTGCTTAAAGCCCTGATACTTTTAGTGTAAAAATAACAATCTCGCTCTTCAGGACTAACCACCCTCACCTCTTAACCATGGGCTTCAAATAACTTCCTGCAAGTGACAGAAATCAGTGCAAATTCCAGAAAATTTGCACGAGGGGGGCAACAGTCCGTCCCGTAGGGACGGGCTGTTGCCCCCGTTGGCCCAGATAATATTTTTTGAGGGGGGCTTCCGTCAAACTAAGTGTCATGTTGTTGCACAGACACAGGGCTATCATCTGGTATGCATTTGGGGTAGCCTGGTTAAATTCCAGGGGGGTGGGGTTGTTGTAAAGACTATGCTTTGTGCTAGAGTGCAGATTCGCTGGGTTTTTGTAGCTGGGCTTACCCCTGTCTTTCAAAGCTCAATGTCTCCCTCAAATTAAGGGGGGGTTGTGTCTGGCTGGGTGTCATGTTGTTGCACAGACACAGGGCTATCATCTGGTATGCATTTGGGGTAGCCTGGTTAAATTCCAGGGGGGTGGGGTTGTTGTAAAGACTATGCTTTGTGCTAGAGGGCGGATTCGCTGAGTTTTTGTACCGGGGCTACCCCTGTCTTTCAAAGGTCAATGTCTCACTCAAATTAAGGGTGGGTTGTGTCTGGCTGGGTGCCATGTTGTTGCACAGACACGGGGCTATCGTCTGGTATGCATTTGGGGTAGCCTGGTTAAATTCCAGGGAAGTGGGGTTGTTGTAAAGTTTGATGTGTTTTTGCACTCTTATGCAGTTTGTTTGTGCTGTTTGCATGCAAGCAATGACCCACCCTGTTGATAATGTTCCTAGTCAGCAAGCAGTTGAACTGCTGGTTTTAGGACTTGGTATTGTTGAGCAGTGTTGGCTTAGATTGTTTCAGTGGGAGACCAGCTTCAATTAAAAATGGGGTGAACTGGGGAATTGGCTTTGCAATCGGTGACACCGACACTAAAAATTGCTTCTTAAAATGCCTTATTTTCCAGATTAATGAGGAAAACTTCACTTTTGTTACTTTCAAGACAGATGATTCTATCAAATGGAAGCTCATGTATTCAATAATTTCTTTTTGAGGTGAGATTTTACTTTTCAAGTAACAAGGGCCATCAAATTAACAATCAGTGTGAGAGACTGACATTTTTTAGTAGCCCGGTTTTCAAAAAACCAGGTATATATCTCCAGGGATTCACCATCCAAATACCTCTTTCACTGTAAAAAATAAAAATGTTAGTAGGAATTGACAGTTAAGATGCAGAAAGGTCAATAATTGGAGATATCTACCTGGAGTTTTGAAAACCGGGTTGCCTGAAATCTTAAGTCAAGTCCAGCACATTGCAGGCAATCTTTTAAAACTTAATTTGCTTAAAGCCCTGATACTTTTAGTGTAAAAATAACAATCTCGCTCTTCAGGACTAACCACCCTCACCTCTTAACCATGGGCTTCAAATAACTTCCTGCAAGTGACAGAAATCAGTGCAAATTCCAGAAAATTTGCACGAGGGGGGCAACAGTCCGTCCCGTAGGGACGGGCTGTTGCCCCCGTTGGCCCAGATAATATTTTTTGAGGGGGGCTTCCGTCAAACTAAGTGTCATGTTGTTGCACAGACACAGGGCTATCATCTGGTATGCATTTGGGGTAGCCTGGTTAAATTCCAGGGGGGTGGGGTTGTTGTAAAGACTATGCTTTGTGCTAGAGTGCAGATTCGCTGGGTTTTTGTAGCTGGGCTTACCCCTGTCTTTCAAAGCTCAATGTCTCCCTCAAATTAAGGGGGGGTTGTGTCTGGCTGGGTGTCATGTTGTTGCACAGACACAGGGCTATCATCTGGTATGCATTTGGGGTAGCCTGGTTAAATTCCAGGGGGGTGGGGTTGTTGTAAAGACTATGCTTTGTGCTAGAGTGCAGATTCGCTGGGTTTTTGTAGCTGGGCTTACCCCTGTCTTTCAAAGCTCAATGTCTCCCTCAAATTAAGGGGGGGTTGTGTCTGGCTGGGTGTCATGTTGTTGCACAGACACAGGGCTATCATCTGGTATGCATTTGGGGTAGCCTGGTTAAATTCCAGGGGGGTGGGGTTGTTGTGAAGACTATGCTTTGTGCTAGAGGGCGGATTCGCTGAGTTTTTGTACCGGGGCTACCCCTGTCTTTCAAAGGTCAATGTCTCACTCAAATTAAGGGTGGGTTGTGTCTGGCTGGGTGCCATGTTGTTGCACAGACACGGGGCTATCGTCTGGTATGCATTTGGGGTAGCCTGGTTAAATTCCAGGGAAGTGGGGTTGTTGTAAAGTTTGATGTGTTTTTGCACTCTTATGCAGTTTGTTTGTGCTGTTTGCATGCAAGCAATGACCCACCCTGTTGATAATGTTCCTAGTCAGCAAGCAGTTGAACTGCTGGTTTTAGGACTTGGTATTGTTGAGCAGTGTTGGCTTAGATTGTTTCAGTGGGAGACCAGCTTCAATTAAAAATGGGGTGAACTGGGGAATTGGCTTTGCAATCGGTGACACCGACACTAAAAATTGCTTCTTAAAATGCCTTATTTTCCAGATTAATGAGGAAAACTTCACTTTTGTTACTTTCAAGACAGATGATTCTATCAAATGGAAGCTCATGTATTCAATAATTTCTTTTTGAGGTGAGATTTTACTTTTCAAGTAACAAGGGCCATCAAATTAACAATCAGTGTGAGAGACTGACATTTTTTAGTAGCCCGGTTTTCAAAAAACCAGGTATATATCTCCAGGGATTCACCATCCAAATACCTCTTTCACTGTAAAAAATAAAAATGTTAGTAGGAATTGACAGTTAAGATGCAGAAAGGTCAATAATTGGAGATATCTACCTGGAGTTTTGAAAACCGGGTTGCCTGAAATCTTAAGTCAAGTCCAGCACATTGCAGGCAATCTTTTAAAACTTAATTTGCTTAAAGCCCTGATACTTTTAGTGTAAAAATAACAATCTCGCTCTTCAGGACTAACCACCCTCACCTCTTAACCATGGGCTTCAAATAACTTCCTGCAAGTGACAGAAATCAGTGCAAATTCCAGAAAATTTGCACGAGGGGGGCAACAGTCCGTCCCGTAGGGACGGGCTGTTGCCCCCGTTGGCCCAGATAATATTTTTTGAGGGGGGCTTCCGTCAAACTAAGTGTCATGTTGTTGCACAGACACAGGGCTATCATCTGGTATGCATTTGGGGTAGCCTGGTTAAATTCCAGGGGGGTGGGGTTGTTGTAAAGACTATGCTTTGTGCTAGAGTGCAGATTCGCTGGGTTTTTGTAGCTGGGCTTACCCCTGTCTTTCAAAGCTCAATGTCTCCCTCAAATTAAGGGGGAGTTGTGTCTGGCTGGGTGTCATGTTGTTGCACAGACACAGGGCTATCATCTGGTATGCATTTGGGGTAGCCTGGTTAAATTCCAGGGGGGTGGGGTTGTTGTAAAGACTATGCTTTGTGCTAGAGTGCAGATTCGCTGGGTTTTTGTAGCTGGGCTTACCCCTGTCTTTCAAAGCTCAATGTCTCCCTCAAATTAAGGGGGGGTTGTGTCTGGCTGGGTGTCATGTTGTTGCACAGACACAGGGCTATCATCTGGTATGCATTTGGGGTAGCCTGGTTAAATTCCAGGGGGGTGGGGTTGTTGTAAAGACTATGCTTTGTGCTAGAGGGCGGATTCGCTGAGTTTTTGTACCGGGGCTACCCCTGTCTTTCAAAGGTCAATGTCTCACTCAAATTAAGGGTGGGTTGTGTCTGGCTGGGTGCCATGTTGTTGCACAGACACGGGGCTATCGTCTGGTATGCATTTGGGGTAGCCTGGTTAAATTCCAGGGAAGTGGGGTTGTTGTAAAGTTTGATGTGTTTTTGCACTCTTATGCAGTTTGTTTGTGCTGTTTGCATGCAAGCAATGACCCACCCTGTTGATAATGTTCCTAGTCAGCAAGCAGTTGAACTGCTGGTTTTAGGACTTGGTATTGTTGAGCAGTGTTGGCTTAGATTGTTTCAGTGGGAGACCAGCTTCAATTAAAAATGGGGTGAACTGGGGAATTGGCTTTGCAATCGGTGACACCGACACTAAAAATTGCTTCTTAAAATGCCTTATTTTCCAGATTAATGAGGAAAACTTCACTTTTGTTACTTTCAAGACAGATGATTCTATCAAATGGAAGCTCATGTATTCAATAATTTCTTTTTGAGGTGAGATTTTACTTTTCAAGTAACAAGGGCCATCAAATTAACAATCAGTGTGAGAGACTGACATTTTTTAGTAGCCCGGTTTTCAAAAAACCAGGTATATATCTCCAGGGATTCACCATCCAAATACCTCTTTCACTGTAAAAAATAAAAATGTTAGTAGGAATTGACAGTTAAGATGCAGAAAGGTCAATAATTGGAGATATCTACCTGGAGTTTTGAAAACCGGGTTGCCTGAAATCTTAAGTCAAGTCCAGCACATTGCAGGCAATCTTTTAAAACTTAATTTGCTTAAAGCCCTGATACTTTTAGTGTAAAAATAACAATCTCGCTCTTCAGGACTAACCACCCTCACCTCTTAACCATGGGCTTCAAATAACTTCCTGCAAGTGACAGAAATCAGTGCAAATTCCAGAAAATTTGCACGAGGGGGGCAACAGTCCGTCCCGTAGGGACGGGCTGTTGCCCCCGTTGGCCCAGATAATATTTTTTGAGGGGGGCTTCCGTCAAACTAAGTGTCATGTTGTTGCACAGACACAGGGCTATCATCTGGTATGCATTTGGGGTAGCCTGGTTAAATTCCAGGGGGGTGGGGTTGTTGTAAAGACTATGCTTTGTGCTAGAGTGCAGATTCGCTGGGTTTTTGTAGCTGGGCTTACCCCTGTCTTTCAAAGCTCAATGTCTCCCTCAAATTAAGGGGGGGTTGTGTCTGGCTGGGTGTCATGTTGTTGCACAGACACAGGGCTATCATCTGGTATGCATTTGGGGTAGCCTGGTTAAATTCCAGGGGGGTGG
This sequence comes from Porites lutea, assembly GCF_958299795.1. NCBI lineage: Eukaryota > Metazoa > Cnidaria > Anthozoa > Scleractinia > Poritidae > Porites > Porites lutea. Next base: position 58,803 of record NW_027332334.1, on the reverse strand, counting down.
GGTTGTTGTAAAGACTATGCTTTGTGCTAGAGTGCAGATTCGCTGGGTTTTTGTAGCTGGGCTTACCCCTGTCTTTCAAAGCTCAATGTCTCCCTCAAATTAAGGGGGGGTTGTGTCTGGCTGGGTGTCATGTTGTTGCACAGACACAGGGCTATCATCTGGTATGCATTTGGGGTAGCCTGGTTAAATTCCAGGGGGGTGGGGTTGTTGTGAAGACTATGCTTTGTGCTAGAGGGCGGATTCGCTGAGTTTTTGTACCGGGGCTACCCCTGTCTTTCAAAGGTCAATGTCTCACTCAAATTAAGGGTGGGTTGTGTCTGGCTGGGTGCCATGTTGTTGCACAGACACGGGGCTATCGTCTGGTATGCATTTGGGGTAGCCTGGTTAAATTCCAGGGAAGTGGGGTTGTTGTAAAGTTTGATGTGTTTTTGCACTCTTATGCAGTTTGTTTGTGCTGTTTGCATGCAAGCAATGACCCACCCTGTTGATAATGTTCCTAGTCAGCAAGCAGTTGAACTGCTGGTTTTAGGACTTGGTATTGTTGAGCAGTGTTGGCTTAGATTGTTTCAGTGGGAGACCAGCTTCAATTAAAAATGGGGTGAACTGGGGAATTGGCTTTGCAATCGGTGACACCGACACTAAAAATTGCTTCTTAAAATGCCTTATTTTCCAGATTAATGAGGAAAACTTCACTTTTGTTACTTTCAAGACAGATGATTCTATCAAATGGAAGCTCATGTATTCAATAATTTCTTTTTGAGGTGAGATTTTACTTTTCAAGTAACAAGGGCCATCAAATTAACAATCAGTGTGAGAGACTGACATTTTTTAGTAGCCCGGTTTTCAAAAAACCAGGTATATATCTCCAGGGATTCACCATCCAAATACCTCTTTCACTGTAAAAAATAAAAATGTTAGTAGGAATTGACAGTTAAGATGCAGAAAGGTCAATAATTGGAGATATCTACCTGGAGTTTTGAAAACCGGGTTGCCTGAAATCTTAAGTCAAGTCCAGCACATTGCAGGCAATCTTTTAAAACTTAATTTGCTTAAAGCCCTGATACTTTTAGTGTAAAAATAACAATCTCGCTCTTCAGGACTAACCACCCTCACCTCTTAACCATGGGCTTCAAATAACTTCCTGCAAGTGACAGAAATCAGTGCAAATTCCAGAAAATTTGCACGAGGGGGGCAACAGTCCGTCCCGTAGGGACGGGCTGTTGCCCCCGTTGGCCCAGATAATATTTTTTGAGGGGGGCTTCCGTCAAACTAAGTGTCATGTTGTTGCACAGACACAGGGCTATCATCTGGTATGCATTTGGGGTAGCCTGGTTAAATTCCAGGGGGGTGGGGTTGTTGTAAAGACTATGCTTTGTGCTAGAGTGCAGATTCGCTGGGTTTTTGTAGCTGGGCTTACCCCTGTCTTTCAAAGCTCAATGTCTCCCTCAAATTAAGGGGGAGTTGTGTCTGGCTGGGTGTCATGTTGTTGCACAGACACAGGGCTATCATCTGGTATGCATTTGGGGTAGCCTGGTTAAATTCCAGGGGGGTGGGGTTGTTGTAAAGACTATGCTTTGTGCTAGAGTGCAGATTCGCTGGGTTTTTGTAGCTGGGCTTACCCCTGTCTTTCAAAGCTCAATGTCTCCCTCAAATTAAGGGGGGGTTGTGTCTGGCTGGGTGTCATGTTGTTGCACAGACACAGGGCTATCATCTGGTATGCATTTGGGGTAGCCTGGTTAAATTCCAGGGGGGTGGGGTTGTTGTAAAGACTATGCTTTGTGCTAGAGGGCGGATTCGCTGAGTTTTTGTACCGGGGCTACCCCTGTCTTTCAAAGGTCAATGTCTCACTCAAATTAAGGGTGGGTTGTGTCTGGCTGGGTGCCATGTTGTTGCACAGACACGGGGCTATCGTCTGGTATGCATTTGGGGTAGCCTGGTTAAATTCCAGGGAAGTGGGGTTGTTGTAAAGTTTGATGTGTTTTTGCACTCTTATGCAGTTTGTTTGTGCTGTTTGCATGCAAGCAATGACCCACCCTGTTGATAATGTTCCTAGTCAGCAAGCAGTTGAACTGCTGGTTTTAGGACTTGGTATTGTTGAGCAGTGTTGGCTTAGATTGTTTCAGTGGGAGACCAGCTTCAATTAAAAATGGGGTGAACTGGGGAATTGGCTTTGCAATCGGTGACACCGACACTAAAAATTGCTTCTTAAAATGCCTTATTTTCCAGATTAATGAGGAAAACTTCACTTTTGTTACTTTCAAGACAGATGATTCTATCAAATGGAAGCTCATGTATTCAATAATTTCTTTTTGAGGTGAGATTTTACTTTTCAAGTAACAAGGGCCATCAAATTAACAATCAGTGTGAGAGACTGACATTTTTTAGTAGCCCGGTTTTCAAAAAACCAGGTATATATCTCCAGGGATTCACCATCCAAATACCTCTTTCACTGTAAAAAATAAAAATGTTAGTAGGAATTGACAGTTAAGATGCAGAAAGGTCAATAATTGGAGATATCTACCTGGAGTTTTGAAAACCGGGTTGCCTGAAATCTTAAGTCAAGTCCAGCACATTGCAGGCAATCTTTTAAAACTTAATTTGCTTAAAGCCCTGATACTTTTAGTGTAAAAATAACAATCTCGCTCTTCAGGACTAACCACCCTCACCTCTTAACCATGGGCTTCAAATAACTTCCTGCAAGTGACAGAAATCAGTGCAAATTCCAGAAAATTTGCACGAGGGGGGCAACAGTCCGTCCCGTAGGGACGGGCTGTTGCCCCCGTTGGCCCAGATAATATTTTTTGAGGGGGGCTTCCGTCAAACTAAGTGTCATGTTGTTGCACAGACACAGGGCTATCATCTGGTATGCATTTGGGGTAGCCTGGTTAAATTCCAGGGGGGTGGGGTTGTTGTAAAGACTATGCTTTGTGCTAGAGTGCAGATTCGCTGGGTTTTTGTAGCTGGGCTTACCCCTGTCTTTCAAAGCTCAATGTCTCCCTCAAATTAAGGGGGGGTTGTGTCTGGCTGGGTGTCATGTTGTTGCACAGACACAGGGCTATCATCTGGTATGCATTTGGGGTAGCCTGGTTAAATTCCAGGGGGGTGGGGTTGTTGTAAAGACTATGCTTTGTGCTAGAGTGCAGATTCGCTGGGTTTTTGTAGCTGGGCTTACCCCTGTCTTTCAAAGCTCAATGTCTCCCTCAAATTAAGGGGGGGTTGTGTCTGGCTGGGTGTCATGTTGTTGCACAGACACAGGGCTATCATCTGGTATGCATTTGGGGTAGCCTGGTTAAATTCCAGGGGGGTGGGGTTGTTGTAAAGACTATGCTTTGTGCTAGAGGGCGGATTCGCTGAGTTTTTGTACCGGGGCTACCCCTGTCTTTCAAAGGTCAATGTCTCACTCAAATTAAGGGTGGGTTGTGTCTGGCTGGGTGCCATGTTGTTGCACAGACACGGGGCTATCGTCTGGTATGCATTTGGGGTAGCCTGGTTAAATTCCAGGGAAGTGGGGTTGTTGTAAAGTTTGATGTGTTTTTGCACTCTTATGCAGTTTGTTTGTGCTGTTTGCATGCAAGCAATGACCCACCCTGTTGATAATGTTCCTAGTCAGCAAGCAGTTGAACTGCTGGTTTTAGGACTTGGTATTGTTGAGCAGTGTTGGCTTAGATTGTTTCAGTGGGAGACCAGCTTCAATTAAAAATGGGGTGAACTGGGGAATTGGCTTTGCAATCGGTGACACCGACACTAAAAATTGCTTCTTAAAATGCCTTATTTTCCAGATTAATGAGGAAAACTTCACTTTTGTTACTTTCAAGACAGATGATTCTATCAAATGGAAGCTCATGTATTCAATAATTTCTTTTTGAGGTGAGATTTTACTTTTCAAGTAACAAGGGCCATCAAATTAACAATCAGTGTGAGAGACTGACATTTTTTAGTAGCCCGGTTTTCAAAAAACCAGGTATATATCTCCAGGGATTCACCATCCAAATACCTCTTTCACTGTAAAAAATAAAAATGTTAGTAGGAATTGACAGTTAAGATGCAGAAAGGTCAATAATTGGAGATAATATCTCCAGGGATTCACCATCCAAATACCTCTTTCACTGTAAAAAATAAAAATGTTAGTAGGAATTGACAGTTAAGATGCAGAAAGGTCAATAATTGGAGATATCTACCTGTAGTTTTGAAAACCGGGTTGCCTGAAATCTTAAGTCAAGTCCAGCACATTGCAGGCAATCTTTTAAAACTTAATTTGCTTAAAGCCCTGATACTTTTAGTGTAAAAATAACAATCTCGCTCTTCAGGACTAACCACCCTCACCTCTTAACCATGGGCTTCAAATAACTTCCTGGAAGTGACAGAAATCAGTGCAAATTCCAGAAAATTTGCACGAGGGGGGCAACAGTCCGTCCCGTAGGGACGGGCTGTTGCCCCCGTTGGCCCAGATAATATTTTTTGAGGGGGGCTTCCGTCAAACTAAGTGTCATGTTGTTGCACAGACACAGGGCTATCATCTGGTATGCATTTGGGGTAGCCTGGTTAAATTCCAGGGGGGTGGGGTTGTTGTAAAGACTATGCTTTGTGCTAGAGTGCAGATTCGCTGGGTTTTTGTAGCTGGGCTTACCCCTGTCTTTCAAAGCTCAATGTCTCCCTCAAATTAAGGGGGGGTTGTGTCTGGTTGGGTGTCATGTTGTTGCACAGACACAGGGCTATCATCTGGTATGCATTTGGGGTAGCCTGGTTAAATTCCAGGGGGGTGGGGTTGTTGTAAAGACTATGCTTTGTGCTAGAGTGCAGATTCGCTGGGTTTTTGTAGCTGGGCTTACCCCTGTCTTTCAAAGCTCAATGTCTCCCTCAAATTAAGGGGGGGTTGTGTCTGGCTGGGTGTCATGTTGTTGCACAGACACAGGGCTATCATCTGGTATGCATTTGGGGTAGCCTGGTTAAATTCCAGGGGGGTGGGGTTGTTGTAAAGACTATGCTTTGTGCTAGAGTGCAGATTCGCTGGGTTTTTGTAGCTGGGCTTACCCCTGTCTTTCAAAGCTCAATGTCTCCCTCAAATTAAGGGGGGGTTGTGTCTGGCTGGGTGTCATGTTGTTGCACAGACACAGGGCTATCATCTGGTATGCATTTGGGGTAGCCTGGTTAAATTCCAGGGGGGTGGGGTTGTTGTAAAGACTATGCTTTGTGCTAGAGTGCAGATTCGCTGGGTTTTTGTAGCTGGGCTTACCCCTGTCTTTCAAAGCTCAATGTCTCCCTCAAATTAAGGGGGGTTGTGTCTGGCTGGGTGTCATGTTGTTGCACAGACACAGGGCTATCATCTGGTATGCATTTGGGGTAGCCTGGTTAAATTCCAGGGGGGTGGGGTTGTTGTAAAGACTATGCTTTGTGCTAGAGTGCAGATTCGCTGGGTTTTTGTAGCTGGGCTTACCCCTGTCTTTCAAAGCTCAATGTCTCCCTCAAATTAAGGGGGGGTTGTGTCTGGCTGGGTGTCATGTTGTTCCACAGACACAGGGCTATCATCTGGTATGCATTTGGGGTAGCCTGGTTAAGTTCCAGGGGGGTGGGGTTGTTGTAAAGACTATGCTTTGTGCTAGAGTGCAGATTCGCTGGGTTTTTGTAGCTGGGCTTACCCCTGTCTTTCAAAGCTCAATGTCTCCCTCAAATTAAGGGGGAGTTGTGTCTGGCTGGGTGTCATGTTGTTGCACAGACACAGGGCTATCATCTGGTATGCATTTGGGGTAGCCTGGTTAAGTTCCAGGGGGGTGGGGTTGTTGTAAAGACTATGCTTTGTGCTAGAGTGCAGATTCGCTGGGTTTTTGTAGCTGGGCTTACCCCTGTCTTTCAAAGCTCAATGTCTCCCTCAAATTAAGGGGGGGTTGTGTCTGGCTGGGTGTCATGTTGTTGCACAGACACAGGGCTATCATCTGGTATGCATTTGGGGTAGCCTGGTTAAATTCCAGGGGGGTGGGGTTGTTGTAAAGACTATGCTTTGTGCTAGAGTGCAGATTCGCTGGGTTTTTGTAGCTGGGCTTACCCCTGTCTTTCAAAGCTCAATGTCTCCCTCAAATTAAGGGGGGGTTGTGTCTGGCTGGGTGTCATGTTGTTCCACAGACACAGGGCTATCATCTGGTATGCATTTGGGGTAGCCTGGTTAAATTCCAGGGGGGTGGGGTTGTTGTAAAGACTATGCTTTGTGCTAGAGTGCAGATTCGCTGGGTTTTTGTAGCTGGGCTTACCCCTGTCTTTCAAAGCTCAATGTCTCCCTCAAATTAAGGGGGGGTTGTGTCTGGCTGGGTGTCATGTTGTTGCACAGACACAGGGCTATCATCTGGTATGCATTTGGGGTAGCCTGGTTAAATTCCAGGGGGGTGGGGTTGTTGTAAAGACTATGCTTTGTGCTAGAGTGCAGATTCGCTGGGTTTTTGTAGCTGGGCTTACCCCTGTCTTTCAAAGCTCAATGTCTCCCTCAAATTAAGGGGGGGTTGTGTCTGGCTGGGTGTCATGTTGTTGCACAGACACAGGGCTATCATCTGGTATGCATTTGGGGTAGCCTGGTTAAATTCCAGGGGGGTGGGGTTGTTGTGAAGACTATGCTTTGTGCTAGAGGGCGGATTCGCTGAGTTTTTGTACCGGGGCTACCCCTGTCTTTCAAAGGTCAATGTCTCACTCAAATTAAGGGTGGGTTGTGTCTGGCTGGGTGCCATGTTGTTGCACAGACACGGGGCTATCGTCTGGTATGCATTTGGGGTAGCCTGGTTAAATTCCAGGGAAGTGGGGTTGTTGTAAAGTTTGATGTGTTTTTGCACTCTTATGCAGTTTGTTTGTGCTGTTTGCATGCAAGCAATGACCCACCCTGTTGATAATGTTCCTAGTCAGCAAGCAGTTGAACTGCTGGTTTTAGGACTTGGTATTGTTGAGCAGTGTTGGCTTAGATTGTTTCAGTGGGAGACCAGCTTCAATTAAAAATGGGGTGAACTGGGGAATTGGCTTTGCAATCGGTGACACCGACACTAAAAATTGCTTCTTAAAATGCCTTATTTTCCAGATTAATGAGGAAAACTTCACTTTTGTTACTTTCAAGACAGATGATTCTATCAAATGGAAGCTCATGTATTCAATAATTTCTTTTTGAGGTGAGATTTTACTTTTCAAGTAACAAGGGCCATCAAATTAACAATCAGTGTGAGAGACTGACATTTTTTAGTAGCCCGGTTTTCAAAAAACCAGGTATATATCTCCAGGGATTCACCATCCAAATACCTCTTTCACTGTAAAAAATAAAAATGTTAGTAGGAATTGACAGTTAAGATGCAGAAAGGTCAATAATTGGAGATAATTATCTCCAGGGATTCACCATCCAAATACCTCTTTCACTGTAAAAAATAAAAATGTTAGTAGGAATTGACAGTTAAGATGCAGAAAGGTCAATAATTGGAGATATCTACCTGGAGTTTTGAAAACCGGGTTGCCTGAAATCTTAAGTCAAGTCCAGCACATTGCAGGCAATCTTTTAAAACTTAATTTGCTTAAAGCCCTGATACTTTTAGTGTAAAAATAACAATCTCGCTCTTCAGGACTAACCACCCTCACCTCTTAACCATGGGCTTCAAATAACTTCCTGCAAGTGACAGAAATCAGTGCAAATTCCAGAAAATTTGCACGAGGGGGGCAACAGTCCGTCCCGTAGGGACGGGCTGTTGCCCCCGTTGGCCCAGATAATATTTTTTGAGGGGGGCTTCCGTCAAACTAAGTGTCATGTTGTTGCACAGACACAGGGCTATCATCTGGTATGCATTTGGGGTAGCCTGGTTAAATTCCAGGGGGGTGGGGTTGTTGTAAAGACTATGCTTTGTGCTAGAGTGCAGATTCGCTGGGTTTTTGTAGCTGGGCTTACCCCTGTCTTTCAAAGCTCAATGTCTCCCTCAAATTAAGGGGGGGTTGTGTCTGGCTGGGTGTCATGTTGTTGCACAGACACAGGGCTATCATCTGGTATGCATTTGGGGTAGCCTGGTTAAATTCCAGGGGGGTGGGGTTGTTGTAAAGACTATGCTTTGTGCTAGAGTGCAGATTCGCTGGGTTTTTGTAGCTGGGCTTACCCCTGTCTTTCAAAGCTCAATGTCTCCCTCAAATTAAGGGGGGGTTGTGTCTGGCTGGGTGTCATGTTGTTGCACAGACACAGGGCTATCATCTGGTATGCATTTGGGGTAGCCTGGTTAAATTCCAGGGGGGTGGGGTTGTTGTAAAGACTATGCTTTGTGCTAGAGGGCGGATTCGCTGAGTTTTTGTACCGGGGCTACCCCTGTCTTTCAAAGGTCAATGTCTCACTCAAATTAAGGGTGGGTTGTGTCTGGCTGGGTGCCATGTTGTTGCACAGACACGGGGCTATCGTCTGGTATGCATTTGGGGTAGCCTGGTTAAATTCCAGGGAAGTGGGGTTGTTGTAAAGTTTGATGTGTTTTTGCACTCTTATGCAGTTTGTTTGTGCTGTTTGCATGCAAGCAATGACCCACCCTGTTGATAATGTTCCTAGTCAGCAAGCAGTTGAACTGCTGGTTTTAGGACTTGGTATTGTTGAGCAGTGTTGGCTTAGATTGTTTCAGTGGGAGACCAGCTTCAATTAAAAATGGGGTGAACTGGGGAATTGGCTTTGCAATCGGTGACACCGACACTAAAAATTGCTTCTTAAAATGCCTTATTTTCCAGATTAATGAGGAAAACTTCACTTTTGTTACTTTCAAGACAGATGATTCTATCAAATGGAAGCTCATGTATTCAATAATTTCTTTTTGAGGTGAGATTTTACTTTTCAAGTAACAAGGGCCATCAAATTAACAATCAGTGTGAGAGACTGACATTTTTTAGTAGCCCGGTTTTCAAAAAACCAGGTATATATCTCCAGGGATTCACCATCCAAATACCTCTTTCACTGTAAAAAATAAAAATGTTAGTAGGAATTGACAGTTAAGATGCAGAAAGGTCAATAATTGGAGATATCTACCTGGAGTTTTGAAAACCGGGTTGCCTGAAATCTTAAGTCAAGTCCAGCACATTGCAGGCAATCTTTTAAAACTTAATTTGCTTAAAGCCCTGATACTTTTAGTGTAAAAATAACAATCTCGCTCTTCAGGACTAACCACCCTCACCTCTTAACCATGGGCTTCAAATAACTTCCTGCAAGTGACAGAAATCAGTGCAAATTCCAGAAAATTTGCACGAGGGGGGCAACAGTCCGTCCCGTAGGGACGGGCTGTTGCCCCCGTTGGCCCAGATAATATTTTTTGAGGGGGGCTTCCGTCAAACTAAGTGTCATGTTGTTGCACAGACACAGGGCTATCATCTGGTATGCATTTGGGGTAGCCTGGTTAAATTCCAGGGGGGTGGGGTTGTTGTAAAGACTATGCTTTGTGCTAGAGTGCAGATTCGCTGGGTTTTTGTAGCTGGGCTTACCCCTGTCTTTCAAAGCTCAATGTCTCCCTCAAATTAAGGGGGGGTTGTGTCTGGCTGGGTGTCATGTTGTTGCACAGACACAGGGCTATCATCTGGTATGCATTTGGGGTAGCCTGGTTAAATTCCAGGGGGGTGGGGTTGTTGTAAAGACTATGCTTTGTGCTAGAGTGCAGATTCGCTGGGTTTTTGTAGCTGGGCTTACCCCTGTCTTTCAAAGCTCAATGTCTCCCTCAAATTAAGGGGGGGTTGTGTCTGGCTGGGTGTCATGTTGTTGCACAGACACAGGGCTATCATCTGGTATGCATTTGGGGTAGCCTGGTTAAATTCCAGGGGGGTGGGGTTGTTGTAAAGACTATGCTTTGTGCTAGAGGGCGGATTCGCTGAGTTTTTGTACCGGGGCTACCCCTGTCTTTCAAAGGTCAATGTCTCACTCAAATTAAGGGTGGGTTGTGTCTGGCTGGGTGCCATGTTGTTGCACAGACACGGGGCTATCGTCTGGTATGCATTTGGGGTAGCCTGGTTAAATTCCAGGGAAGTGGGGTTGTTGTAAAGTTTGATGTGTTTTTGCACTCTTATGCAGTTTGTTTGTGCTGTTTGCATGCAAGCAATGACCCACCCTGTTGATAATGTTCCTAGTCAGCAAGCAGTTGAACTGCTGGTTTTAGGACTTGGTATTGTTGAGCAGTGTTGGCTTAGATTGTTTCAGTGGGAGACCAGCTTCAATTAAAAATGGGGTGAACTGGGGAATTGGCTTTGCAATCGGTGACACCGACACTAAAAATTGCTTCTTAAAATGCCTTATTTTCCAGATTAATGAGGAAAACTTCACTTTTGTTACTTTCAAGACAGATGATTCTATCAAATGGAAGCTCATGTATTCAATAATTTCTTTTTGAGGTGAGATTTTACTTTTCAAGTAACAAGGGCCATCAAATTAACAATCAGTGTGAGAGACTGACATTTTTTAGTAGCCCGGTTTTCAAAAAACCAGGTATATATCTCCAGGGATTCACCATCCAAATACCTCTTTCACTGTAAAAAATAAAAATGTTAGTAGGAATTGACAGTTAAGATGCAGAAAGGTCAATAATTGGAGATATCTACCTGGAGTTTTGAAAACCGGGTTGCCTGAAATCTTAAGTCAAGTCCAGCACATTGCAGGCAATCTTTTAAAACTTAATTTGCTTAAAGCCCTGATACTTTTAGTGTAAAAATAACAATCTCGCTCTTCAGGACTAACCACCCTCACCTCTTAACCATGGGCTTCAAATAACTTCCTGCAAGTGACAGAAATCAGTGCAAATTCCAGAAAATTTGCACGAGGGGGGCAACAGTCCGTCCCGTAGGGACGGGCTGTTGCCCCCGTTGGCCCAGATAATATTTTTTGAGGGGGGCTTCCGTCAAACTAAGTGTCATGTTGTTGCACAGACACAGGGCTATCATCTGGTATGCATTTGGGGTAGCCTGGTTAAATTCCAGGGGGGTGGGGTTGTTGTAAAGACTATGCTTTGTGCTAGAGTGCAGATTCGCTGGGTTTTTGTAGCTGGGCTTACCCCTGTCTTTCAAAGCTCAATGTCTCCCTCAAATTAAGGGGGGGTTGTGTCTGGCTGGGTGTCATGTTGTTGCACAGACACAGGGCTATCATCTGGTATGCATTTGGGGTAGCCTGGTTAAATTCCAGGGGGGTGGGGTTGTTGTAAAGACTATGCTTTGTGCTAGAGGGCGGATTCGCTGAGTTTTTGTACCGGGGCTACCCCTGTCTTTCAAAGGTCAATGTCTCACTCAAATTAAGGGTGGGTTGTGTCTGGCTGGGTGCCATGTTGTTGCACAGACACGGGGCTATCGTCTGGTATGCATTTGGGGTAGCCTGGTTAAATTCCAGGGAAGTGGGGTTGTTGTAAAGTTTGATGTGTTTTTGCACTCTTATGCAGTTTGTTTGTGCTGTTTGCATGCAAGCAATGACCCACCCTGTTGATAATGTTCCTAGTCAGCAAGCAGTTGAACTGCTGGTTTTAGGACTTGGTATTGTTGAGCAGTGTTGGCTTAGATTGTTTCAGTGGGAGACCAGCTTCAATTAAAAATGGGGTGAACTGGGGAATTGGCTTTGCAATCGGTGACACCGACACTAAAAATTGCTTCTTAAAATGCCTTATTTTCCAGATTAATGAGGAAAACTTCACTTTTGTTACTTTCAAGACAGATGATTCTATCAAATGGAAGCTCATGTATTCAATAATTTCTTTTTGAGGTGAGATTTTACTTTTCAAGTAACAAGGGCCATCAAATTAACAATCAGTGTGAGAGACTGACATTTTTTAGTAGCCCGGTTTTCAAAAAACCAGGTATATATCTCCAGGGATTCACCATCCAAATACCTCTTTCACTGTAAAAAATAAAAATGTTAGTAGGAATTGACAGTTAAGATGCAGAAAGGTCAATAATTGGAGATATCTACCTGGAGTTTTGAAAACCGGGTTGCCTGAAATCTTAAGTCAAGTCCAGCACATTGCAGGCAATCTTTTAAAACTTAATTTGCTTAAAGCCCTGATACTTTTAGTGTAAAAATAACAATCTCGCTCTTCAGGACTAACCACCCTCACCTCTTAACCATGGGCTTCAAATAACTTCCTGCAAGTGACAGAAATCAGTGCAAATTCCAGAAAATTTGCACGAGGGGGGCAACAGTCCGTCCCGTAGGGACGGGCTGTTGCCCCCGTTGGCCCAGATAATATTTTTTGAGGGGGGCTTCCGTCAAACTAAGTGTCATGTTGTTGCACAGACACAGGGCTATCATCTGGTATGCATTTGGGGTAGCCTGGTTAAGTTCCAGGGGGGTGGGGTTGTTGTAAAGACTATGCTTTGTGCTAGAGTGCAGATTCGCTGGGTTTTTGTAGCTGGGCTTACCCCTGTCTTTCAAAGCTCAATGTCTCCCTCAAATTAAGGGGGAGTTGTGTCTGGCTGGGTGTCATGTTGTTGCACAGACACAGGGCTATCATCTGGTATGCATTTGGGGTAGCCTGGTTAAGTTCCAGGGGGGTGGGGTTGTTGTAAAGACTATGCTTTGTGCTAGAGTGCAGATTCGCTGGGTTTTTGTAGCTGGGCTTACCCCTGTCTTTCAAAGCTCAATGTCTCCCTCAAATTAAGGGGGGGTTGTGTCTGGCTGGGTGTCATGTTGTTGCACAGACACAGGGCTATCATCTGGTATGCATTTGGGGTAGCCTGGTTAAATTCCAGGGGGGTGGGGTTGTTGTAAAGACTATGCTTTGTGCTAGAGTGCAGATTCGCTGGGTTTTTGTAGCTGGGCTTACCCCTGTCTTTCAAAGCTCAATGTCTCCCTCAAATTAAGGGGGGGTTGTGTCTGGCTGGGTGTCATGTTGTTGCACAGACACAGGGCTATCATCTGGTATGCATTTGGGGTAGCCTGGTTAAATTCCAGGGGGGTGGGGTTGTTGTAAAGACTATGCTTTGTGCTAGAGTGCAGATTCGCTGGGTTTTTGTAGCTGGGCTTACCCCTGTCTTTCAAAGCTCAATGTCTCCCTCAAATTAAGGGGGGGTTGTGTCTGGCTGGGTGTCATGTTGTTGCACAGACACAGGGCTATCATCTGGTATGCATTTGGGGTAGCCTGGTTAAATTCCAGGGGGGTGGGGTTGTTGTAAAGACTATGCTTTGTGCTAGAGTGCAGATTCGCTGGGTTTTTGTAGCTGGGCTTACCCCTGTCTTTCAAAGCTCAATGTCTCCCTCAAATTAAGGGGGGGTTGTGTCTGGCTGGGTGTCATGTTGTTGCACAGACACAGGGCTATCATCTGGTATGCATTTGGGGTAGCCTGGTTAAATTCCAGGGGGGTGGGGTTGTTGTAAAGACTATGCTTTGTGCTAGAGGGCGGATTCGCTGAGTTTTTGTACCGGGGCTACCCCTGTCTTTCAAAGGTCAATGTCTCACTCAAATTAAGGGTGGGTTGTGTCTGGCTGGGTGCCATGTTGTTGCACAGACACGGGGCTATCGTCTGGTATGCATTTGGGGTAGCCTGGTTAAATTCCAGGGAAGTGGGGTTGTTGTAAAGTTTGATGTGTTTTTGCACTCTTATGCAGTTTGTTTGTGCTGTTTGCATGCAAGCAATGACCCACCCTGTTGATAATGTTCCTAGTCAGCAAGCAGTTGAACTGCTGGTTTTAGGACTTGGTATTGTTGAGCAGTGTTGGCTTAGATTGTTTCAGTGGGAGACCAGCTTCAATTAAAAATGGGGTGAACTGGGGAATTGGCTTTGCAATCGGTGACACCGACACTAAAAATTGCTTCTTAAAATGCCTTATTTTCCAGATTAATGAGGAAAACTTCACTTTTGTTACTTTCAAGACAGATGATTCTATCAAATGGAAGCTCATGTATTCAATAATTTCTTTTTGAGGTGAGATTTTACTTTTCAAGTAACAAGGGCCATCAAATTAACAATCAGTGTGAGAGACTGACATTTTTTAGTAGCCCGGTTTTCAAAAAACCAGGTATATATCTCCAGGGATTCACCATCCAAATACCTCTTTCACTGTAAAAAATAAAAATGTTAGTAGGAATTGACAGTTAAGATGCAGAAAGGTCAATAATTGGAGATATCTACCTGGAGTTTTGAAAACCGGGTTGCCTGAAATCTTAAGTCAAGTCCAGCACATTGCAGGCAATCTTTTAAAACTTAATTTGCTTAAAGCCCTGATACTTTTAGTGTAAAAATAACAATCTCGCTCTTCAGGACTAACCACCCTCACCTCTTAACCATGGGCTTCAAATAACTTCCTGCAAGTGACAGAAATCAGTGCAAATTCCAGAAAATTTGCACGAGGGGGGCAACAGTCCGTCCCGTAGGGACGGGCTGTTGCCCCCGTTGGCCCAGATAATATTTTTTGAGGGGGGCTTCCGTCAAACTAAGTGTCATGTTGTTGCACAGACACAGGGCTATCATCTGGTATGCATTTGGGGTAGCCTGGTTAAATTCCAGGGGGGTGGGGTTGTTGTAAAGACTATGCTTTGTGCTAGAGTGCAGATTCGCTGGGTTTTTGTAGCTGGGCTTACCCCTGTCTTTCAAAGCTCAATGTCTCCCTCAAATTAAGGGGGGGTTGTGTCTGGCTGGGTGTCATGTTGTTGCACAGACACAGGGCTATCATCTGGTATGCATTTGGGGTAGCCTGGTTAAATTCCAGGGGGGTGGGGTTGTTGTAAAGACTATGCTTTGTGCTAGAGGGCGGATTCGCTGAGTTTTTGTACCGGGGCTACCCCTGTCTTTCAAAGGTCAATGTCTCACTCAAATTAAGGGTGGGTTGTGTCTGGCTGGGTGCCATGTTGTTGCACAGACACGGGGCTATCGTCTGGTATGCATTTGGGGTAGCCTGGTTAAATTCCAGGGAAGTGGGGTTGTTGTAAAGTTTGATGTGTTTTTGCACTCTTATGCAGTTTGTTTGTGCTGTTTGCATGCAAGCAATGACCCACCCTGTTGATAATGTTCCTAGTCAGCAAGCAGTTGAACTGCTGGTTTTAGGACTTGGTATTGTTGAGCAGTGTTGGCTTAGATTGTTTCAGTGGGAGACCAGCTTCAATTAAAAATGGGGTGAACTGGGGAATTGGCTTTGCAATCGGTGACACCGACACTAAAAATTGCTTCTTAAAATGCCTTATTTTCCAGATTAATGAGGAAAACTTCACTTTTGTTACTTTCAAGACAGATGATTCTATCAAATGGAAGCTCATGTATTCAATAATTTCTTTTTGAGGTGAGATTTTACTTTTCAAGTAACAAGGGCCATCAAATTAACAATCAGTGTGAGAGACTGACATTTTTTAGTAGCCCGGTTTTCAAAAAACCAGGTATATATCTCCAGGGATTCACCATCCAAATACCTCTTTCACTGTAAAAAATAAAAATGTTAGTAGGAATTGACAGTTAAGATGCAGAAAGGTCAATAATTGGAGATATCTACCTGGAGTTTTGAAAACCGGGTTGCCTGAAATCTTAAGTCAAGTCCAGCACATTGCAGGCAATCTTTTAAAACTTAATTTGCTTAAAGCCCTGATACTTTTAGTGTAAAAATAACAATCTCGCTCTTCAGGACTAACCACCCTCACCTCTTAACCATGGGCTTCAAATAACTTCCTGCAAGTGACAGAAATCAGTGCAAATTCCAGAAAATTTGCACGAGGGGGGCAACAGTCCGTCCCGTAGGGACGGGCTGTTGCCCCCGTTGGCCCAGATAATATTTTTTGAGGGGGGCTTCCGTCAAACTAAGTGTCATGTTGTTGCACAGACACAGGGCTATCATCTGGTATGCATTTGGGGTAGCCTGGTTAAATTCCAGGGGGGTGGGGTTGTTGTAAAGACTATGCTTTGTGCTAGAGTGCAGATTCGCTGGGTTTTTGTAGCTGGGCTTACCCCTGTCTTTCAAAGCTCAATGTCTCCCTCAAATTAAGGGGGGGTTGTGTCTGGCTGGGTGTCATGTTGTTGCACAGACACAGGGCTATCATCTGGTATGCATTTGGGGTAGCCTGGTTAAATTCCAGGGGGGTGGGGTTGTTGTAAAGACTATGCTTTGTGCTAGAGTGCAGATTCGCTGGGTTTTTGTAGCTGGGCTTACCCCTGTCTTTCAAAGCTCAATGTCTCCCTCAAATTAAGGGGGGGTTGTGTCTGGCTGGGTGTCATGTTGTTGCACAGACACAGGGCTATCATCTGGTATGCATTTGGGGTAGCCTGGTTAAATTCCAGGGGGGTGGGGTTGTTGTGAAGACTATGCTTTGTGCTAGAGGGCGGATTCGCTGAGTTTTTGTACCGGGGCTACCCCTGTCTTTCAAAGGTCAATGTCTCACTCAAATTAAGGGTGGGTTGTGTCTGGCTGGGTGCCATGTTGTTGCACAGACACGGGGCTATCGTCTGGTATGCATTTGGGGTAGCCTGGTTAAATTCCAGGGAAGTGGGGTTGTTGTAAAGTTTGATGTGTTTTTGCACTCTTATGCAGTTTGTTTGTGCTGTTTGCATGCAAGCAATGACCCACCCTGTTGATAATGTTCCTAGTCAGCAAGCAGTTGAACTGCTGGTTTTAGGACTTGGTATTGTTGAGCAGTGTTGGCTTAGATTGTTTCAGTGGGAGACCAGCTTCAATTAAAAATGGGGTGAACTGGGGAATTGGCTTTGCAATCGGTGACACCGACACTAAAAATTGCTTCTTAAAATGCCTTATTTTCCAGATTAATGAGGAAAACTTCACTTTTGTTACTTTCAAGACAGATGATTCTATCAAATGGAAGCTCATGTATTCAATAATTTCTTTTTGAGGTGAGATTTTACTTTTCAAGTAACAAGGGCCATCAAATTAACAATCAGTGTGAGAGACTGACATTTTTTAGTAGCCCGGTTTTCAAAAAACCAGGTATATATCTCCAGGGATTCACCATCCAAATACCTCTTTCACTGTAAAAAATAAAAATGTTAGTAGGAATTGACAGTTAAGATGCAGAAAGGTCAATAATTGGAGATATCTACCTGGAGTTTTGAAAACCGGGTTGCCTGAAATCTTAAGTCAAGTCCAGCACATTGCAGGCAATCTTTTAAAACTTAATTTGCTTAAAGCCCTGATACTTTTAGTGTAAAAATAACAATCTCGCTCTTCAGGACTAACCACCCTCACCTCTTAACCATGGGCTTCAAATAACTTCCTGCAAGTGACAGAAATCAGTGCAAATTCCAGAAAATTTGCACGAGGGGGGCAACAGTCCGTCCCGTAGGGACGGGCTGTTGCCCCCGTTGGCCCAGATAATATTTTTTGAGGGGGGCTTCCGTCAAACTAAGTGTCATGTTGTTGCACAGACACAGGGCTATCATCTGGTATGCATTTGGGGTAGCCTGGTTAAATTCCAGGGGGGTGGGGTTGTTGTAAAGACTATGCTTTGTGCTAGAGTGCAGATTCGCTGGGTTTTTGTAGCTGGGCTTACCCCTGTCTTTCAAAGCTCAATGTCTCCCTCAAATTAAGGGGGAGTTGTGTCTGGCTGGGTGTCATGTTGTTGCACAGACACAGGGCTATCATCTGGTATGCATTTGGGGTAGCCTGGTTAAATTCCAGGGGGGTGGGGTTGTTGTAAAGACTATGCTTTGTGCTAGAGTGCAGATTCGCTGGGTTTTTGTAGCTGGGCTTACCCCTGTCTTTCAAAGCTCAATGTCTCCCTCAAATTAAGGGGGGGTTGTGTCTGGCTGGGTGTCATGTTGTTGCACAGACACAGGGCTATCATCTGGTATGCATTTGGGGTAGCCTGGTTAAATTCCAGGGGGGTGGGGTTGTTGTAAAGACTATGCTTTGTGCTAGAGGGCGGATTCGCTGAGTTTTTGTACCGGGGCTACCCCTGTCTTTCAAAGGTCAATGTCTCACTCAAATTAAGGGTGGGTTGTGTCTGGCTGGGTGCCATGTTGTTGCACAGACACGGGGCTATCGTCTGGTATGCATTTGGGGTAGCCTGGTTAAATTCCAGGGAAGTGGGGTTGTTGTAAAGTTTGATGTGTTTTTGCACTCTTATGCAGTTTGTTTGTGCTGTTTGCATGCAAGCAATGACCCACCCTGTTGATAATGTTCCTAGTCAGCAAGCAGTTGAACTGCTGGTTTTAGGACTTGGTATTGTTGAGCAGTGTTGGCTTAGATTGTTTCAGTGGGAGACCAGCTTCAATTAAAAATGGGGTGAACTGGGGAATTGGCTTTGCAATCGGTGACACCGACACTAAAAATTGCTTCTTAAAATGCCTTATTTTCCAGATTAATGAGGAAAACTTCACTTTTGTTACTTTCAAGACAGATGATTCTATCAAATGGAAGCTCATGTATTCAATAATTTCTTTTTGAGGTGAGATTTTACTTTTCAAGTAACAAGGGCCATCAAATTAACAATCAGTGTGAGAGACTGACATTTTTTAGTAGCCCGGTTTTCAAAAAACCAGGTATATATCTCCAGGGATTCACCATCCAAATACCTCTTTCACTGTAAAAAATAAAAATGTTAGTAGGAATTGACAGTTAAGATGCAGAAAGGTCAATAATTGGAGATATCTACCTGGAGTTTTGAAAACCGGGTTGCCTGAAATCTTAAGTCAAGTCCAGCACATTGCAGGCAATCTTTTAAAACTTAATTTGCTTAAAGCCCTGATACTTTTAGTGTAAAAATAACAATCTCGCTCTTCAGGACTAACCACCCTCACCTCTTAACCATGGGCTTCAAATAACTTCCTGCAAGTGACAGAAATCAGTGCAAATTCCAGAAAATTTGCACGAGGGGGGCAACAGTCCGTCCCGTAGGGACGGGCTGTTGCCCCCGTTGGCCCAGATAATATTTTTTGAGGGGGGCTTCCGTCAAACTAAGTGTCATGTTGTTGCACAGACACAGGGCTATCATCTGGTATGCATTTGGGGTAGCCTGGTTAAATTCCAGGGGGGTGGGGTTGTTGTAAAGACTATGCTTTGTGCTAGAGTGCAGATTCGCTGGGTTTTTGTAGCTGGGCTTACCCCTGTCTTTCAAAGCTCAATGTCTCCCTCAAATTAAGGGGGGGTTGTGTCTGGCTGGGTGTCATGTTGTTGCACAGACACAGGGCTATCATCTGGTATGCATTTGGGGTAGCCTGGTTAAATTCCAGGGGGGTGGGGTTGTTGTAAAGACTATGCTTTGTGCTAGAGTGCAGATTCGCTGGGTTTTTGTAGCTGGGCTTACCCCTGTCTTTCAAAGCTCAATGTCTCCCTCAAATTAAGGGGGGGTTGTGTCTGGCTGGGTGTCATGTTGTTGCACAGACACAGGGCTATCATCTGGTATGCATTTGGGGTAGCCTGGTTAAATTCCAGGGGGGTGGGGTTGTTGTGAAGACTATGCTTTGTGCTAGAGGGCGGATTCGCTGAGTTTTTGTACCGGGGCTACCCCTGTCTTTCAAAGGTCAATGTCTCACTCAAATTAAGGGTGGGTTGTGTCTGGCTGGGTGCCATGTTGTTGCACAGACACGGGGCTATCGTCTGGTATGCATTTGGGGTAGCCTGGTTAAATTCCAGGGAAGTGGGGTTGTTGTAAAGTTTGATGTGTTTTTGCACTCTTATGCAGTTTGTTTGTGCTGTTTGCATGCAAGCAATGACCCACCCTGTTGATAATGTTCCTAGTCAGCAAGCAGTTGAACTGCTGGTTTTAGGACTTGGTATTGTTGAGCAGTGTTGGCTTAGATTGTTTCAGTGGGAGACCAGCTTCAATTAAAAATGGGGTGAACTGGGGAATTGGCTTTGCAATCGGTGACACCGACACTAAAAATTGCTTCTTAAAATGCCTTATTTTCCAGATTAATGAGGAAAACTTCACTTTTGTTACTTTCAAGACAGATGATTCTATCAAATGGAAGCTCATGTATTCAATAATTTCTTTTTGAGGTGAGATTTTACTTTTCAAGTAACAAGGGCCATCAAATTAACAATCAGTGTGAGAGACTGACATTTTTTAGTAGCCCGGTTTTCAAAAAACCAGGTATATATCTCCAGGGATTCACCATCCAAATACCTCTTTCACTGTAAAAAATAAAAATGTTAGTAGGAATTGACAGTTAAGATGCAGAAAGGTCAATAATTGGAGATATCTACCTGGAGTTTTGAAAACCGGGTTGCCTGAAATCTTAAGTCAAGTCCAGCACATTGCAGGCAATCTTTTAAAACTTAATTTGCTTAAAGCCCTGATACTTTTAGTGTAAAAATAACAATCTCGCTCTTCAGGACTAACCACCCTCACCTCTTAACCATGGGCTTCAAATAACTTCCTGCAAGTGACAGAAATCAGTGCAAATTCCAGAAAATTTGCACGAGGGGGGCAACAGTCCGTCCCGTAGGGACGGGCTGTTGCCCCCGTTGGCCCAGATAATATTTTTTGAGGGGGGCTTCCGTCAAACTAAGTGTCATGTTGTTGCACAGACACAGGGCTATCATCTGGTATGCATTTGGGGTAGCCTGGTTAAATTCCAGGGGGGTGGGGTTGTTGTAAAGACTATGCTTTGTGCTAGAGTGCAGATTCGCTGGGTTTTTGTAGCTGGGCTTACCCCTGTCTTTCAAAGCTCAATGTCTCCCTCAAATTAAGGGGGAGTTGTGTCTGGCTGGGTGTCATGTTGTTGCACAGACACAGGGCTATCATCTGGTATGCATTTGGGGTAGCCTGGTTAAATTCCAGGGGGGTGGGGTTGTTGTAAAGACTATGCTTTGTGCTAGAGTGCAGATTCGCTGGGTTTTTGTAGCTGGGCTTACCCCTGTCTTTCAAAGCTCAATGTCTCCCTCAAATTAAGGGGGGGTTGTGTCTGGCTGGGTGTCATGTTGTTGCACAGACACAGGGCTATCATCTGGTATGCATTTGGGGTAGCCTGGTTAAATTCCAGGGGGGTGGGGTTGTTGTAAAGACTATGCTTTGTGCTAGAGGGCGGATTCGCTGAGTTTTTGTACCGGGGCTACCCCTGTCTTTCAAAGGTCAATGTCTCACTCAAATTAAGGGTGGGTTGTGTCTGGCTGGGTGCCATGTTGTTGCACAGACACGGGGCTATCGTCTGGTATGCATTTGGGGTAGCCTGGTTAAATTCCAGGGAAGTGGGGTTGTTGTAAAGTTTGATGTGTTTTTGCACTCTTATGCAGTTTGTTTGTGCTGTTTGCATGCAAGCAATGACCCACCCTGTTGATAATGTTCCTAGTCAGCAAGCAGTTGAACTGCTGGTTTTAGGACTTGGTATTGTTGAGCAGTGTTGGCTTAGATTGTTTCAGTGGGAGACCAGCTTCAATTAAAAATGGGGTGAACTGGGGAATTGGCTTTGCAATCGGTGACACCGACACTAAAAATTGCTTCTTAAAATGCCTTATTTTCCAGATTAATGAGGAAAACTTCACTTTTGTTACTTTCAAGACAGATGATTCTATCAAATGGAAGCTCATGTATTCAATAATTTCTTTTTGAGGTGAGATTTTACTTTTCAAGTAACAAGGGCCATCAAATTAACAATCAGTGTGAGAGACTGACATTTTTTAGTAGCCCGGTTTTCAAAAAACCAGGTATATATCTCCAGGGATTCACCATCCAAATACCTCTTTCACTGTAAAAAATAAAAATGTTAGTAGGAATTGACAGTTAAGATGCAGAAAGGTCAATAATTGGAGATATCTACCTGGAGTTTTGAAAACCGGGTTGCCTGAAATCTTAAGTCAAGTCCAGCACATTGCAGGCAATCTTTTAAAACTTAATTTGCTTAAAGCCCTGATACTTTTAGTGTAAAAATAACAATCTCGCTCTTCAGGACTAACCACCCTCACCTCTTAACCATGGGCTTCAAATAACTTCCTGCAAGTGACAGAAATCAGTGCAAATTCCAGAAAATTTGCACGAGGGGGGCAACAGTCCGTCCCGTAGGGACGGGCTGTTGCCCCCGTTGGCCCAGATAATATTTTTTGAGGGGGGCTTCCGTCAAACTAAGTGTCATGTTGTTGCACAGACACAGGGCTATCATCTGGTATGCATTTGGGGTAGCCTGGTTAAATTCCAGGGGGGTGGGGTTGTTGTAAAGACTATGCTTTGTGCTAGAGTGCAGATTCGCTGGGTTTTTGTAGCTGGGCTTACCCCTGTCTTTCAAAGCTCAATGTCTCCCTCAAATTAAGGGGGGGTTGTGTCTGGCTGGGTGTCATGTTGTTGCACAGACACAGGGCTATCATCTGGTATGCATTTGGGGTAGCCTGGTTAAATTCCAGGGGGGTGGGGTTGTTGTAAAGACTATGCTTTGTGCTAGAGTGCAGATTCGCTGGGTTTTTGTAGCTGGGCTTACCCCTGTCTTTCAAAGCTCAATGTCTCCCTCAAATTAAGGGGGGGTTGTGTCTGGCTGGGTGTCATGTTGTTGCACAGACACAGGGCTATCATCTGGTATGCATTTGGGGTAGCCTGGTTAAATTCCAGGGGGGTGGGGTTGTTGTAAAGACTATGCTTTGTGCTAGAGGGCGGATTCGCTGAGTTTTTGTACCGGGGCTACCCCTGTCTTTCAAAGGTCAATGTCTCACTCAAATTAAGGGTGGGTTGTGTCTGGCTGGGTGCCATGTTGTTGCACAGACACGGGGCTATCGTCTGGTATGCATTTGGGGTAGCCTGGTTAAATTCCAGGGAAGTGGGGTTGTTGTAAAGTTTGATGTGTTTTTGCACTCTTATGCAGTTTGTTTGTGCTGTTTGCATGCAAGCAATGACCCACCCTGTTGATAATGTTCCTAGTCAGCAAGCAGTTGAACTGCTGGTTTTAGGACTTGGTATTGTTGAGCAGTGTTGGCTTAGATTGTTTCAGTGGGAGACCAGCTTCAATTAAAAATGGGGTGAACTGGGGAATTGGCTTTGCAATCGGTGACACCGACACTAAAAATTGCTTCTTAAAATGCCTTATTTTCCAGATTAATGAGGAAAACTTCACTTTTGTTACTTTCAAGACAGATGATTCTATCAAATGGAAGCTCATGTATTCAATAATTTCTTTTTGAGGTGAGATTTTACTTTTCAAGTAACAAGGGCCATCAAATTAACAATCAGTGTGAGAGACTGACATTTTTTAGTAGCCCGGTTTTCAAAAAACCAGGTATATATCTCCAGGGATTCACCATCCAAATACCTCTTTCACTGTAAAAAATAAAAATGTTAGTAGGAATTGACAGTTAAGATGCAGAAAGGTCAATAATTGGAGATAATATCTCCAGGGATTCACCATCCAAATACCTCTTTCACTGTAAAAAATAAAAATGTTAGTAGGAATTGACAGTTAAGATGCAGAAAGGTCAATAATTGGAGATATCTACCTGTAGTTTTGAAAACCGGGTTGCCTGAAATCTTAAGTCAAGTCCAGCACATTGCAGGCAATCTTTTAAAACTTAATTTGCTTAAAGCCCTGATACTTTTAGTGTAAAAATAACAATCTCGCTCTTCAGGACTAACCACCCTCACCTCTTAACCATGGGCTTCAAATAACTTCCTGGAAGTGACAGAAATCAGTGCAAATTCCAGAAAATTTGCACGAGGGGGGCAACAGTCCGTCCCGTAGGGACGGGCTGTTGCCCCCGTTGGCCCAGATAATATTTTTTGAGGGGGGCTTCCGTCAAACTAAGTGTCATGTTGTTGCACAGACACAGGGCTATCATCTGGTATGCATTTGGGGTAGCCTGGTTAAATTCCAGGGGGGTGGGGTTGTTGTAAAGACTATGCTTTGTGCTAGAGTGCAGATTCGCTGGGTTTTTGTAGCTGGGCTTACCCCTGTCTTTCAAAGCTCAATGTCTCCCTCAAATTAAGGGGGGGTTGTGTCTGGTTGGGTGTCATGTTGTTGCACAGACACAGGGCTATCATCTGGTATGCATTTGGGGTAGCCTGGTTAAATTCCAGGGGGGTGGGGTTGTTGTAAAGACTATGCTTTGTGCTAGAGTGCAGATTCGCTGGGTTTTTGTAGCTGGGCTTACCCCTGTCTTTCAAAGCTCAATGTCTCCCTCAAATTAAGGGGGGGTTGTGTCTGGCTGGGTGTCATGTTGTTGCACAGACACAGGGCTATCATCTGGTATGCATTTGGGGTAGCCTGGTTAAATTCCAGGGGGGTGGGGTTGTTGTAAAGACTATGCTTTGTGCTAGAGTGCAGATTCGCTGGGTTTTTGTAGCTGGGCTTACCCCTGTCTTTCAAAGCTCAATGTCTCCCTCAAATTAAGGGGGGGTTGTGTCTGGCTGGGTGTCATGTTGTTGCACAGACACAGGGCTATCATCTGGTATGCATTTGGGGTAGCCTGGTTAAATTCCAGGGGGGTGGGGTTGTTGTAAAGACTATGCTTTGTGCTAGAGTGCAGATTCGCTGGGTTTTTGTAGCTGGGCTTACCCCTGTCTTTCAAAGCTCAATGTCTCCCTCAAATTAAGGGGGGTTGTGTCTGGCTGGGTGTCATGTTGTTGCACAGACACAGGGCTATCATCTGGTATGCATTTGGGGTAGCCTGGTTAAATTCCAGGGGGGTGGGGTTGTTGTAAAGACTATGCTTTGTGCTAGAGTGCAGATTCGCTGGGTTTTTGTAGCTGGGCTTACCCCTGTCTTTCAAAGCTCAATGTCTCCCTCAAATTAAGGGGGGGTTGTGTCTGGCTGGGTGTCATGTTGTTCCACAGACACAGGGCTATCATCTGGTATGCATTTGGGGTAGCCTGGTTAAGTTCCAGGGGGGTGGGGTTGTTGTAAAGACTATGCTTTGTGCTAGAGTGCAGATTCGCTGGGTTTTTGTAGCTGGGCTTACCCCTGTCTTTCAAAGCTCAATGTCTCCCTCAAATTAAGGGGGAGTTGTGTCTGGCTGGGTGTCATGTTGTTGCACAGACACAGGGCTATCATCTGGTATGCATTTGGGGTAGCCTGGTTAAGTTCCAGGGGGGTGGGGTTGTTGTAAAGACTATGCTTTGTGCTAGAGTGCAGATTCGCTGGGTTTTTGTAGCTGGGCTTACCCCTGTCTTTCAAAGCTCAATGTCTCCCTCAAATTAAGGGGGGGTTGTGTCTGGCTGGGTGTCATGTTGTTGCACAGACACAGGGCTATCATCTGGTATGCATTTGGGGTAGCCTGGTTAAATTCCAGGGGGGTGGGGTTGTTGTAAAGACTATGCTTTGTGCTAGAGTGCAGATTCGCTGGGTTTTTGTAGCTGGGCTTACCCCTGTCTTTCAAAGCTCAATGTCTCCCTCAAATTAAGGGGGGGTTGTGTCTGGCTGGGTGTCATGTTGTTCCACAGACACAGGGCTATCATCTGGTATGCATTTGGGGTAGCCTGGTTAAATTCCAGGGGGGTGGGGTTGTTGTAAAGACTATGCTTTGTGCTAGAGTGCAGATTCGCTGGGTTTTTGTAGCTGGGCTTACCCCTGTCTTTCAAAGCTCAATGTCTCCCTCAAATTAAGGGGGGGTTGTGTCTGGCTGGGTGTCATGTTGTTGCACAGACACAGGGCTATCATCTGGTATGCATTTGGGGTAGCCTGGTTAAATTCCAGGGGGGTGGGGTTGTTGTAAAGACTATGCTTTGTGCTAGAGTGCAGATTCGCTGGGTTTTTGTAGCTGGGCTTACCCCTGTCTTTCAAAGCTCAATGTCTCCCTCAAATTAAGGGGGGGTTGTGTCTGGCTGGGTGTCATGTTGTTGCACAGACACAGGGCTATCATCTGGTATGCATTTGGGGTAGCCTGGTTAAATTCCAGGGGGGTGGGGTTGTTGTGAAGACTATGCTTTGTGCTAGAGGGCGGATTCGCTGAGTTTTTGTACCGGGGCTACCCCTGTCTTTCAAAGGTCAATGTCTCACTCAAATTAAGGGTGGGTTGTGTCTGGCTGGGTGCCATGTTGTTGCACAGACACGGGGCTATCGTCTGGTATGCATTTGGGGTAGCCTGGTTAAATTCCAGGGAAGTGGGGTTGTTGTAAAGTTTGATGTGTTTTTGCACTCTTATGCAGTTTGTTTGTGCTGTTTGCATGCAAGCAATGACCCACCCTGTTGATAATGTTCCTAGTCAGCAAGCAGTTGAACTGCTGGTTTTAGGACTTGGTATTGTTGAGCAGTGTTGGCTTAGATTGTTTCAGTGGGAGACCAGCTTCAATTAAAAATGGGGTGAACTGGGGAATTGGCTTTGCAATCGGTGACACCGACACTAAAAATTGCTTCTTAAAATGCCTTATTTTCCAGATTAATGAGGAAAACTTCACTTTTGTTACTTTCAAGACAGATGATTCTATCAAATGGAAGCTCATGTATTCAATAATTTCTTTTTGAGGTGAGATTTTACTTTTCAAGTAACAAGGGCCATCAAATTAACAATCAGTGTGAGAGACTGACATTTTTTAGTAGCCCGGTTTTCAAAAAACCAGGTATATATCTCCAGGGATTCACCATCCAAATACCTCTTTCACTGTAAAAAATAAAAATGTTAGTAGGAATTGACAGTTAAGATGCAGAAAGGTCAATAATTGGAGATAATTATCTCCAGGGATTCACCATCCAAATACCTCTTTCACTGTAAAAAATAAAAATGTTAGTAGGAATTGACAGTTAAGATGCAGAAAGGTCAATAATTGGAGATATCTACCTGGAGTTTTGAAAACCGGGTTGCCTGAAATCTTAAGTCAAGTCCAGCACATTGCAGGCAATCTTTTAAAACTTAATTTGCTTAAAGCCCTGATACTTTTAGTGTAAAAATAACAATCTCGCTCTTCAGGACTAACCACCCTCACCTCTTAACCATGGGCTTCAAATAACTTCCTGCAAGTGACAGAAATCAGTGCAAATTCCAGAAAATTTGCACGAGGGGGGCAACAGTCCGTCCCGTAGGGACGGGCTGTTGCCCCCGTTGGCCCAGATAATATTTTTTGAGGGGGGCTTCCGTCAAACTAAGTGTCATGTTGTTGCACAGACACAGGGCTATCATCTGGTATGCATTTGGGGTAGCCTGGTTAAATTCCAGGGGGGTGGGGTTGTTGTAAAGACTATGCTTTGTGCTAGAGTGCAGATTCGCTGGGTTTTTGTAGCTGGGCTTACCCCTGTCTTTCAAAGCTCAATGTCTCCCTCAAATTAAGGGGGGGTTGTGTCTGGCTGGGTGTCATGTTGTTGCACAGACACAGGGCTATCATCTGGTATGCATTTGGGGTAGCCTGGTTAAATTCCAGGGGGGTGGGGTTGTTGTAAAGACTATGCTTTGTGCTAGAGTGCAGATTCGCTGGGTTTTTGTAGCTGGGCTTACCCCTGTCTTTCAAAGCTCAATGTCTCCCTCAAATTAAGGGGGGGTTGTGTCTGGCTGGGTGTCATGTTGTTGCACAGACACAGGGCTATCATCTGGTATGCATTTGGGGTAGCCTGGTTAAATTCCAGGGGGGTGGGGTTGTTGTGAAGACTATGCTTTGTGCTAGAGGGCGGATTCGCTGAGTTTTTGTACCGGGGCTACCCCTGTCTTTCAAAGGTCAATGTCTCACTCAAATTAAGGGTGGGTTGTGTCTGGCTGGGTGCCATGTTGTTGCACAGACACGGGGCTATCGTCTGGTATGCATTTGGGGTAGCCTGGTTAAATTCCAGGGAAGTGGGGTTGTTGTAAAGTTTGATGTGTTTTTGCACTCTTATGCAGTTTGTTTGTGCTGTTTGCATGCAAGCAATGACCCACCCTGTTGATAATGTTCCTAGTCAGCAAGCAGTTGAACTGCTGGTTTTAGGACTTGGTATTGTTGAGCAGTGTTGGCTTAGATTGTTTCAGTGGGAGACCAGCTTCAATTAAAAATGGGGTGAACTGGGGAATTGGCTTTGCAATCGGTGACACCGACACTAAAAATTGCTTCTTAAAATGCCTTATTTTCCAGATTAATGAGGAAAACTTCACTTTTGTTACTTTCAAGACAGATGATTCTATCAAATGGAAGCTCATGTATTCAATAATTTCTTTTTGAGGTGAGATTTTACTTTTCAAGTAACAAGGGCCATCAAATTAACAATCAGTGTGAGAGACTGACATTTTTTAGTAGCCCGGTTTTCAAAAAACCAGGTATATATCTCCAGGGATTCACCATCCAAATACCTCTTTCACTGTAAAAAATAAAAATGTTAGTAGGAATTGACAGTTAAGATGCAGAAAGGTCAATAATTGGAGATATCTACCTGGAGTTTTGAAAACCGGGTTGCCTGAAATCTTAAGTCAAGTCCAGCACATTGCAGGCAATCTTTTAAAACTTAATTTGCTTAAAGCCCTGATACTTTTAGTGTAAAAATAACAATCTCGCTCTTCAGGACTAACCACCCTCACCTCTTAACCATGGGCTTCAAATAACTTCCTGCAAGTGACAGAAATCAGTGCAAATTCCAGAAAATTTGCACGAGGGGGGCAACAGTCCGTCCCGTAGGGACGGGCTGTTGCCCCCGTTGGCCCAGATAATATTTTTTGAGGGGGGCTTCCGTCAAACTAAGTGTCATGTTGTTGCACAGACACAGGGCTATCATCTGGTATGCATTTGGGGTAGCCTGGTTAAATTCCAGGGGGGTGGGGTTGTTGTAAAGACTATGCTTTGTGCTAGAGTGCAGATTCGCTGGGTTTTTGTAGCTGGGCTTACCCCTGTCTTTCAAAGCTCAATGTCTCCCTCAAATTAAGGGGGAGTTGTGTCTGGCTGGGTGTCATGTTGTTGCACAGACACAGGGCTATCATCTGGTATGCATTTGGGGTAGCCTGGTTAAATTCCAGGGGGGTGGGGTTGTTGTAAAGACTATGCTTTGTGCTAGAGTGCAGATTCGCTGGGTTTTTGTAGCTGGGCTTACCCCTGTCTTTCAAAGCTCAATGTCTCCCTCAAATTAAGGGGGGGTTGTGTCTGGCTGGGTGTCATGTTGTTGCACAGACACAGGGCTATCATCTGGTATGCATTTGGGGTAGCCTGGTTAAATTCCAGGGGGGTGGGGTTGTTGTAAAGACTATGCTTTGTGCTAGAGGGCGGATTCGCTGAGTTTTTGTACCGGGGCTACCCCTGTCTTTCAAAGGTCAATGTCTCACTCAAATTAAGGGTGGGTTGTGTCTGGCTGGGTGCCATGTTGTTGCACAGACACGGGGCTATCGTCTGGTATGCATTTGGGGTAGCCTGGTTAAATTCCAGGGAAGTGGGGTTGTTGTAAAGTTTGATGTGTTTTTGCACTCTTATGCAGTTTGTTTGTGCTGTTTGCATGCAAGCAATGACCCACCCTGTTGATAATGTTCCTAGTCAGCAAGCAGTTGAACTGCTGGTTTTAGGACTTGGTATTGTTGAGCAGTGTTGGCTTAGATTGTTTCAGTGGGAGACCAGCTTCAATTAAAAATGGGGTGAACTGGGGAATTGGCTTTGCAATCGGTGACACCGACACTAAAAATTGCTTCTTAAAATGCCTTATTTTCCAGATTAATGAGGAAAACTTCACTTTTGTTACTTTCAAGACAGATGATTCTATCAAATGGAAGCTCATGTATTCAATAATTTCTTTTTGAGGTGAGATTTTACTTTTCAAGTAACAAGGGCCATCAAATTAACAATCAGTGTGAGAGACTGACATTTTTTAGTAGCCCGGTTTTCAAAAAACCAGGTATATATCTCCAGGGATTCACCATCCAAATACCTCTTTCACTGTAAAAAATAAAAATGTTAGTAGGAATTGACAGTTAAGATGCAGAAAGGTCAATAATTGGAGATAATATCTCCAGGGATTCACCATCCAAATACCTCTTTCACTGTAAAAAATAAAAATGTTAGTAGGAATTGACAGTTAAGATGCAGAAAGGTCAATAATTGGAGATATCTACCTGTAGTTTTGAAAACCGGGTTGCCTGAAATCTTAAGTCAAGTCCAGCACATTGCAGGCAATCTTTTAAAACTTAATTTGCTTAAAGCCCTGATACTTTTAGTGTAAAAATAACAATCTCGCTCTTCAGGACTAACCACCCTCACCTCTTAACCATGGGCTTCAAATAACTTCCTGGAAGTGACAGAAATCAGTGCAAATTCCAGAAAATTTGCACGAGGGGGGCAACAGTCCGTCCCGTAGGGACGGGCTGTTGCCCCCGTTGGCCCAGATAATATTTTTTGAGGGGGGCTTCCGTCAAACTAAGTGTCATGTTGTTGCACAGACACAGGGCTATCATCTGGTATGCATTTGGGGTAGCCTGGTTAAATTCCAGGGGGGTGGGGTTGTTGTAAAGACTATGCTTTGTGCTAGAGTGCAGATTCGCTGGGTTTTTGTAGCTGGGCTTACCCCTGTCTTTCAAAGCTCAATGTCTCCCTCAAATTAAGGGGGGGTTGTGTCTGGCTGGGTGTCATGTTGTTGCACAGACACAGGGCTATCATCTGGTATGCATTTGGGGTAGCCTGGTTAAATTCCAGGGGGGTGGGGTTGTTGTAAAGACTATGCTTTGTGCTAGAGTGCAGATTCGCTGGGTTTTTGTAGCTGGGCTTACCCCTGTCTTTCAAAGCTCAATGTCTCCCTCAAATTAAGGGGGGGTTGTGTCTGGCTGGGTGTCATGTTGTTGCACAGACACAGGGCTATCATCTGGTATGCATTTGGGGTAGCCTGGTTAAATTCCAGGGGGGTGGGGTTGTTGTAAAGACTATGCTTTGTGCTAGAGTGCAGATTCGCTGGGTTTTTGTAGCTGGGCTTACCCCTGTCTTTCAAAGCTCAATGTCTCCCTCAAATTAAGGGGGGGTTGTGTCTGGCTGGGTGTCATGTTGTTGCACAGACACAGGGCTATCATCTGGTATGCATTTGGGGTAGCCTGGTTAAATTCCAGGGGGGTGGGGTTGTTGTAAAGACTATGCTTTGTGCTAGAGTGCAGATTCGCTGGGTTTTTGTAGCTGGGCTTACCCCTGTCTTTCAAAGCTCAATGTCTCCCTCAAATTAAGGGGGGATGTGTCTGGCTGGGTGTCATGTTGTTGCACAGACACAGGGCTATCATCTGGTATGCATTTGGGGTAGCCTGGTTAAATTCCAGGGGGGTGGGGTTGTTGTAAAGACTATGCTTTGTGCTAGAGTGCAGATTCGCTGGGTTTTTGTAGCTGGGCTTACCCCTGTCTTTCAAAGCTCAATGTCTCCCTCAAATTAAGGGGGGGTTGTGTCTGGCTGGGTGTCATGTTGTTCCACAGACACAGGGCTATCATCTGGTATGCATTTGGGGTAGCCTGGTTAAGTTCCAGGGGGGTGGGGTTGTTGTAAAGACTATGCTTTGTGCTAGAGTGCAGATTCGCTGGGTTTTTGTAGCTGGGCTTACCCCTGTCTTTCAAAGCTCAATGTCTCCCTCAAATTAAGGGGGAGTTGTGTCTGGCTGGGTGTCATGTTGTTGCACAGACACAGGGCTATCATCTGGTATGCATTTGGGGTAGCCTGGTTAAGTTCCAGGGGGGTGGGGTTGTTGTAAAGACTATGCTTTGTGCTAGAGTGCAGATTCGCTGGGTTTTTGTAGCTGGGCTTACCCCTGTCTTTCAAAGCTCAATGTCTCCCTCAAATTAAGGGGGGGTTGTGTCTGGCTGGGTGTCATGTTGTTGCACAGACACAGGGCTATCATCTGGTATGCATTTGGGGTAGCCTGGTTAAATTCCAGGGGGGTGGGGTTGTTGTAAAGACTATGCTTTGTGCTAGAGTGCAGATTCGCTGGGTTTTTGTAGCTGGGCTTACCCCTGTCTTTCAAAGCTCAATGTCTCCCTCAAATTAAGGGGGGGTTGTGTCTGGCTGGGTGTCATGTTGTTGCACAGACACAGGGCTATCATCTGGTATGCATTTGGGGTAGCCTGGTTAAATTCCAGGGGGGTGGGGTTGTTGTAAAGACTATGCTTTGTGCTAGAGTGCAGATTCGCTGGGTTTTTGTAGCTGGGCTTACCCCTGTCTTTCAAAGCTCAATGTCTCCCTCAAATTAAGGGGGGGTTGTGTCTGGCTGGGTGTCATGTTGTTGCACAGACACAGGGCTATCATCTGGTATGCATTTGGGGTAGCCTGGTTAAATTCCAGGGGGGTGGGGTTGTTGTAAAGACTATGCTTTGTGCTAGAGTGCAGATTCGCTGGGTTTTTGTAGCTGGGCTTACCCCTGTCTTTCAAAGCTCAATGTCTCCCTCAAATTAAGGGGGGGTTGTGTCTGGCTGGGTGTCATGTTGTTGCACAGACACAGGGCTATCATCTGGTATGCATTTGGGGTAGCCTGGTTAAATTCCAGGGGGGTGGGGTTGTTGTGAAGACTATGCTTTGTGCTAGAGGGCGGATTCGCTGAGTTTTTGTACCGGGGCTACCCCTGTCTTTCAAAGGTCAATGTCTCACTCAAATTAAGGGTGGGTTGTGTCTGGCTGGGTGCCATGTTGTTGCACAGACACGGGGCTATCGTCTGGTATGCATTTGGGGTAGCCTGGTTAAATTCCAGGGAAGTGGGGTTGTTGTAAAGTTTGATGTGTTTTTGCACTCTTATGCAGTTTGTTTGTGCTGTTTGCATGCAAGCAATGACCCACCCTGTTGATAATGTTCCTAGTCAGCAAGCAGTTGAACTGCTGGTTTTAGGACTTGGTATTGTTGAGCAGTGTTGGCTTAGATTGTTTCAGTGGGAGACCAGCTTCAATTAAAAATGGGGTGAACTGGGGAATTGGCTTTGCAATCGGTGACACCGACACTAAAAATTGCTTCTTAAAATGCCTTATTTTCCAGATTAATGAGGAAAACTTCACTTTTGTTACTTTCAAGACAGATGATTCTATCAAATGGAAGCTCATGTATTCAATAATTTCTTTTTGAGGTGAGATTTTACTTTTCAAGTAACAAGGGCCATCAAATTAACAATCAGTGTGAGAGACTGACATTTTTTAGTAGCCCGGTTTTCAAAAAACCAGGTATATATCTCCAGGGATTCACCATCCAAATACCTCTTTCACTGTAAAAAATAAAAATGTTAGTAGGAATTGACAGTTAAGATGCAGAAAGGTCAATAATTGGAGATATCTACCTGGAGTTTTGAAAACCGGGTTGCCTGAAATCTTAAGTCAAGTCCAGCACATTGCAGGCAATCTTTTAAAACTTAATTTGCTTAAAGCCCTGATACTTTTAGTGTAAAAATAACAATCTCGCTCTTCAGGACTAACCACCCTCACCTCTTAACCATGGGCTTCAAATAACTTCCTGCAAGTGACAGAAATCAGTGCAAATTCCAGAAAATTTGCACGAGGGGGGCAACAGTCCGTCCCGTAGGGACGGGCTGTTGCCCCCGTTGGCCCAGATAATATTTTTTGAGGGGGGCTTCCGTCAAACTAAGTGTCATGTTGTTGCACAGACACAGGGCTATCATCTGGTATGCATTTGGGGTAGCCTGGTTAAATTCCAGGGGGGTGGGGTTGTTGTAAAGACTATGCTTTGTGCTAGAGGGCGGATTCGCTGAGTTTTTGTACCGGGGCTACCCCTGTCTTTCAAAGGTCAATGTCTCACTCAAATTAAGGGTGGGTTGTGTCTGGCTGGGTGTCATGTTGTTGCACAGACACAGGGCTATCATCTGGTATGCATTTGGGGTAGCCTGGTTAAATTCCAGGGGGGTGGGGTTGTTGTAAAGACTATGCTTTGTGCTAGAGTGCAGATTCGCTGGGTTTTTGTAGCTGGGCTTACCCCTGTCTTTCAAAGCTCAATGTCTCCCTCAAATTAAGGGGGGTTGTGTCTGGCTGGGTGTCATGTTGTTGCACAGACACAGGGCTATCATCTGGTATGCATTTGGGGTAGCCTGGTTAAATTCCAGGGGGGTGGGGTTGTTGTAAAGACTATGCTTTGTGCTAGAGTGCAGATTCGCTGGGTTTTTGTAGCTGGGCTTACCCCTGTCTTTCAAAGCTCAATGTCTCCCTCAAATTAAGGGGGGGTTGTGTCTGGCTGGGTGTCATGTTGTTCCACAGACACAGGGCTATCATCTGGTATGCATTTGGGGTAGCCTGGTTAAGTTCCAGGGGGGTGGGGTTGTTGTAAAGACTATGCTTTGTGCTAGAGTGCAGATTCGCTGGGTTTTTGTAGCTGGGCTTACCCCTGTCTTTCAAAGCTCAATGTCTCCCTCAAATTAAGGGGGAGTTGTGTCTGGCTGGGTGTCATGTTGTTGCACAGACACAGGGCTATCATCTGGTATGCATTTGGGGTAGCCTGGTTAAGTTCCAGGGGGGTGGGGTTGTTGTAAAGACTATGCTTTGTGCTAGAGTGCAGATTCGCTGGGTTTTTGTAGCTGGGCTTACCCCTGTCTTTCAAAGCTCAATGTCTCCCTCAAATTAAGGGGGGGTTGTGTCTGGCTGGGTGTCATGTTGTTGCACAGACACAGGGCTATCATCTGGTATGCATTTGGGGTAGCCTGGTTAAATTCCAGGGGGGTGGGGTTGTTGTAAAGACTATGCTTTGTGCTAGAGTGCAGATTCGCTGGGTTTTTGTAGCTGGGCTTACCCCTGTCTTTCAAAGCTCAATGTCTCCCTCAAATTAAGGGGGGGTTGTGTCTGGCTGGGTGTCATGTTGTTGCACAGACACAGGGCTATCATCTGGTATGCATTTGGGGTAGCCTGGTTAAATTCCAGGGGGGTGGGGTTGTTGTAAAGACTATGCTTTGTGCTAGAGTGCAGATTCGCTGGGTTTTTGTAGCTGGGCTTACCCCTGTCTTTCAAAGCTCAATGTCTCCCTCAAATTAAGGGGGGGTTGTGTCTGGCTGGGTGTCATGTTGTTCCACAGACACAGGGCTATCATCTGGTATGCATTTGGGGTAGCCTGGTTAAGTTCCAGGGGGGTGGGGTTGTTGTAAAGACTATGCTTTGTGCTAGAGTGCAGATTCGCTGGGTTTTTGTAGCTGGGCTTACCCCTGTCTTTCAAAGCTCAATGTCTCCCTCAAATTAAGGGGGAGTTGTGTCTGGCTGGGTGTCATGTTGTTGCACAGACACAGGGCTATCATCTGGTATGCATTTGGGGTAGCCTGGTTAAGTTCCAGGGGGGTGGGGTTGTTGTAAAGACTATGCTTTGTGCTAGAGTGCAGATTCGCTGGGTTTTTGTAGCTGGGCTTACCCCTGTCTTTCAAAGCTCAATGTCTCCCTCAAATTAAGGGGGGGTTGTGTCTGGCTGGGTGTCATGTTGTTGCACAGACACAGGGCTATCATCTGGTATGCATTTGGGGTAGCCTGGTTAAATTCCAGGGGGGTGGGGTTGTTGTAAAGACTATGCTTTGTGCTAGAGTGCAGATTCGCTGGGTTTTTGTAGCTGGGCTTACCCCTGTCTTTCAAAGCTCAATGTCTCCCTCAAATTAAGGGGGGGTTGTGTCTGGCTGGGTGTCATGTTGTTGCACAGACACAGGGCTATCATCTGGTATGCATTTGGGGTAGCCTGGTTAAATTCCAGGGGGGTGGGGTTGTTGTAAAGACTATGCTTTGTGCTAGAGTGCAGATTCGCTGGGTTTTTGTAGCTGGGCTTACCCCTGTCTTTCAAAGCTCAATGTCTCCCTCAAATTAAGGGGGGGTTGTGTCTGGCTGGGTGTCATGTTGTTGCACAGACACAGGGCTATCATCTGGTATGCATTTGGGGTAGCCTGGTTAAATTCCAGGGGGGTGGGGTTGTTGTAAAGACTATGCTTTGTGCTAGAGT
The DNA here is from genome assembly GCF_958299795.1 of Porites lutea. NCBI lineage: Eukaryota > Metazoa > Cnidaria > Anthozoa > Scleractinia > Poritidae > Porites > Porites lutea. The sequence goes on along the minus strand of NW_027332334.1, from coordinate 23,229 downwards.
GCAGATTCGCTGGGTTTTTGTAGCTGGGCTTACCCCTGTCTTTCAAAGCTCAATGTCTCCCTCAAATTAAGGGGGGGTTGTGTCTGGCTGGGTGTCATGTTGTTGCACAGACACAGGGCTATCATCTGGTATGCATTTGGGGTAGCCTGGTTAAATTCCAGGGGGGTGGGGTTGTTGTGAAGACTATGCTTTGTGCTAGAGGGCGGATTCGCTGAGTTTTTGTACCGGGGCTACCCCTGTCTTTCAAAGGTCAATGTCTCACTCAAATTAAGGGTGGGTTGTGTCTGGCTGGGTGCCATGTTGTTGCACAGACACGGGGCTATCGTCTGGTATGCATTTGGGGTAGCCTGGTTAAATTCCAGGGAAGTGGGGTTGTTGTAAAGTTTGATGTGTTTTTGCACTCTTATGCAGTTTGTTTGTGCTGTTTGCATGCAAGCAATGACCCACCCTGTTGATAATGTTCCTAGTCAGCAAGCAGTTGAACTGCTGGTTTTAGGACTTGGTATTGTTGAGCAGTGTTGGCTTAGATTGTTTCAGTGGGAGACCAGCTTCAATTAAAAATGGGGTGAACTGGGGAATTGGCTTTGCAATCGGTGACACCGACACTAAAAATTGCTTCTTAAAATGCCTTATTTTCCAGATTAATGAGGAAAACTTCACTTTTGTTACTTTCAAGACAGATGATTCTATCAAATGGAAGCTCATGTATTCAATAATTTCTTTTTGAGGTGAGATTTTACTTTTCAAGTAACAAGGGCCATCAAATTAACAATCAGTGTGAGAGACTGACATTTTTTAGTAGCCCGGTTTTCAAAAAACCAGGTATATATCTCCAGGGATTCACCATCCAAATACCTCTTTCACTGTAAAAAATAAAAATGTTAGTAGGAATTGACAGTTAAGATGCAGAAAGGTCAATAATTGGAGATATCTACCTGGAGTTTTGAAAACCGGGTTGCCTGAAATCTTAAGTCAAGTCCAGCACATTGCAGGCAATCTTTTAAAACTTAATTTGCTTAAAGCCCTGATACTTTTAGTGTAAAAATAACAATCTCGCTCTTCAGGACTAACCACCCTCACCTCTTAACCATGGGCTTCAAATAACTTCCTGCAAGTGACAGAAATCAGTGCAAATTCCAGAAAATTTGCACGAGGGGGGCAACAGTCCGTCCCGTAGGGACGGGCTGTTGCCCCCGTTGGCCCAGATAATATTTTTTGAGGGGGGCTTCCGTCAAACTAAGTGTCATGTTGTTGCACAGACACAGGGCTATCATCTGGTATGCATTTGGGGTAGCCTGGTTAAATTCCAGGGGGGTGGGGTTGTTGTAAAGACTATGCTTTGTGCTAGAGTGCAGATTCGCTGGGTTTTTGTAGCTGGGCTTACCCCTGTCTTTCAAAGCTCAATGTCTCCCTCAAATTAAGGGGGGGTTGTGTCTGGCTGGGTGTCATGTTGTTGCACAGACACAGGGCTATCATCTGGTATGCATTTGGGGTAGCCTGGTTAAATTCCAGGGGGGTGGGGTTGTTGTAAAGACTATGCTTTGTGCTAGAGTGCAGATTCGCTGGGTTTTTGTAGCTGGGCTTACCCCTGTCTTTCAAAGCTCAATGTCTCCCTCAAATTAAGGGGGGGTTGTGTCTGGCTGGGTGTCATGTTGTTGCACAGACACAGGGCTATCATCTGGTATGCATTTGGGGTAGCCTGGTTAAATTCCAGGGGGGTGGGGTTGTTGTGAAGACTATGCTTTGTGCTAGAGGGCGGATTCGCTGAGTTTTTGTACCGGGGCTACCCCTGTCTTTCAAAGGTCAATGTCTCACTCAAATTAAGGGTGGGTTGTGTCTGGCTGGGTGCCATGTTGTTGCACAGACACGGGGCTATCGTCTGGTATGCATTTGGGGTAGCCTGGTTAAATTCCAGGGAAGTGGGGTTGTTGTAAAGTTTGATGTGTTTTTGCACTCTTATGCAGTTTGTTTGTGCTGTTTGCATGCAAGCAATGACCCACCCTGTTGATAATGTTCCTAGTCAGCAAGCAGTTGAACTGCTGGTTTTAGGACTTGGTATTGTTGAGCAGTGTTGGCTTAGATTGTTTCAGTGGGAGACCAGCTTCAATTAAAAATGGGGTGAACTGGGGAATTGGCTTTGCAATCGGTGACACCGACACTAAAAATTGCTTCTTAAAATGCCTTATTTTCCAGATTAATGAGGAAAACTTCACTTTTGTTACTTTCAAGACAGATGATTCTATCAAATGGAAGCTCATGTATTCAATAATTTCTTTTTGAGGTGAGATTTTACTTTTCAAGTAACAAGGGCCATCAAATTAACAATCAGTGTGAGAGACTGACATTTTTTAGTAGCCCGGTTTTCAAAAAACCAGGTATATATCTCCAGGGATTCACCATCCAAATACCTCTTTCACTGTAAAAAATAAAAATGTTAGTAGGAATTGACAGTTAAGATGCAGAAAGGTCAATAATTGGAGATATCTACCTGGAGTTTTGAAAACCGGGTTGCCTGAAATCTTAAGTCAAGTCCAGCACATTGCAGGCAATCTTTTAAAACTTAATTTGCTTAAAGCCCTGATACTTTTAGTGTAAAAATAACAATCTCGCTCTTCAGGACTAACCACCCTCACCTCTTAACCATGGGCTTCAAATAACTTCCTGCAAGTGACAGAAATCAGTGCAAATTCCAGAAAATTTGCACGAGGGGGGCAACAGTCCGTCCCGTAGGGACGGGCTGTTGCCCCCGTTGGCCCAGATAATATTTTTTGAGGGGGGCTTCCGTCAAACTAAGTGTCATGTTGTTGCACAGACACAGGGCTATCATCTGGTATGCATTTGGGGTAGCCTGGTTAAATTCCAGGGGGGTGGGGTTGTTGTAAAGACTATGCTTTGTGCTAGAGTGCAGATTCGCTGGGTTTTTGTAGCTGGGCTTACCCCTGTCTTTCAAAGCTCAATGTCTCCCTCAAATTAAGGGGGGGTTGTGTCTGGCTGGGTGTCATGTTGTTGCACAGACACAGGGCTATCATCTGGTATGCATTTGGGGTAGCCTGGTTAAATTCCAGGGGGGTGGGGTTGTTGTAAAGACTATGCTTTGTGCTAGAGTGCAGATTCGCTGGGTTTTTGTAGCTGGGCTTACCCCTGTCTTTCAAAGCTCAATGTCTCCCTCAAATTAAGGGGGGGTTGTGTCTGGCTGGGTGTCATGTTGTTGCACAGACACAGGGCTATCATCTGGTATGCATTTGGGGTAGCCTGGTTAAATTCCAGGGGGGTGGGGTTGTTGTAAAGACTATGCTTTGTGCTAGAGTGCAGATTCGCTGGGTTTTTGTAGCTGGGCTTACCCCTGTCTTTCAAAGCTCAATGTCTCCCTCAAATTAAGGGGGGGTTGTGTCTGGCTGGGTGTCATGTTGTTGCACAGACACAGGGCTATCATCTGGTATGCATTTGGGGTAGCCTGGTTAAATTCCAGGGGGGTGGGGTTGTTGTAAAGACTATGCTTTGTGCTAGAGTGCAGATTCGCTGGGTTTTTGTAGCTGGGCTTACCCCTGTCTTTCAAAGCTCAATGTCTCCCTCAAATTAAGGGGGGGTTGTGTCTGGCTGGGTGTCATGTTGTTGCACAGACACAGGGCTATCATCTGGTATGCATTTGGGGTAGCCTGGTTAAATTCCAGGGGGGTGGGGTTGTTGTGAAGACTATGCTTTGTGCTAGAGGGCGGATTCGCTGAGTTTTTGTACCGGGGCTACCCCTGTCTTTCAAAGGTCAATGTCTCACTCAAATTAAGGGTGGGTTGTGTCTGGCTGGGTGCCATGTTGTTGCACAGACACGGGGCTATCGTCTGGTATGCATTTGGGGTAGCCTGGTTAAATTCCAGGGAAGTGGGGTTGTTGTAAAGTTTGATGTGTTTTTGCACTCTTATGCAGTTTGTTTGTGCTGTTTGCATGCAAGCAATGACCCACCCTGTTGATAATGTTCCTAGTCAGCAAGCAGTTGAACTGCTGGTTTTAGGACTTGGTATTGTTGAGCAGTGTTGGCTTAGATTGTTTCAGTGGGAGACCAGCTTCAATTAAAAATGGGGTGAACTGGGGAATTGGCTTTGCAATCGGTGACACCGACACTAAAAATTGCTTCTTAAAATGCCTTATTTTCCAGATTAATGAGGAAAACTTCACTTTTGTTACTTTCAAGACAGATGATTCTATCAAATGGAAGCTCATGTATTCAATAATTTCTTTTTGAGGTGAGATTTTACTTTTCAAGTAACAAGGGCCATCAAATTAACAATCAGTGTGAGAGACTGACATTTTTTAGTAGCCCGGTTTTCAAAAAACCAGGTATATATCTCCAGGGATTCACCATCCAAATACCTCTTTCACTGTAAAAAATAAAAATGTTAGTAGGAATTGACAGTTAAGATGCAGAAAGGTCAATAATTGGAGATATCTACCTGGAGTTTTGAAAACCGGGTTGCCTGAAATCTTAAGTCAAGTCCAGCACATTGCAGGCAATCTTTTAAAACTTAATTTGCTTAAAGCCCTGATACTTTTAGTGTAAAAATAACAATCTCGCTCTTCAGGACTAACCACCCTCACCTCTTAACCATGGGCTTCAAATAACTTCCTGCAAGTGACAGAAATCAGTGCAAATTCCAGAAAATTTGCACGAGGGGGGCAACAGTCCGTCCCGTAGGGACGGGCTGTTGCCCCCGTTGGCCCAGATAATATTTTTTGAGGGGGGCTTCCGTCAAACTAAGTGTCATGTTGTTGCACAGACACAGGGCTATCATCTGGTATGCATTTGGGGTAGCCTGGTTAAATTCCAGGGGGGTGGGGTTGTTGTAAAGACTATGCTTTGTGCTAGAGTGCAGATTCGCTGGGTTTTTGTAGCTGGGCTTACCCCTGTCTTTCAAAGCTCAATGTCTCCCTCAAATTAAGGGGGGGTTGTGTCTGGCTGGGTGTCATGTTGTTGCACAGACACAGGGCTATCATCTGGTATGCATTTGGGGTAGCCTGGTTAAATTCCAGGGGGGTGGGGTTGTTGTAAAGACTATGCTTTGTGCTAGAGTGCAGATTCGCTGGGTTTTTGTAGCTGGGCTTACCCCTGTCTTTCAAAGCTCAATGTCTCCCTCAAATTAAGGGGGGGTTGTGTCTGGCTGGGTGTCATGTTGTTGCACAGACACAGGGCTATCATCTGGTATGCATTTGGGGTAGCCTGGTTAAATTCCAGGGGAGTGGGGTTGTTGTAAAGACTATGCTTTGTGCTAGAGTGCAGATTCGCTGGGTTTTTGTAGCTGGGCTTACCCCTGTCTTTCAAAGCTCAATGTCTCCCTCAAATTAAGGGGGGGTTGTGTCTGGCTGGGTGTCATGTTGTTGCACAGACACAGGGCTATCATCTGGTATGCATTTGGGGTAGCCTGGTTAAATTCCAGGGGGGTGGGGTTGTTGTAAAGACTATGCTTTGTGCTAGAGTGCAGATTCGCTGGGTTTTTGTAGCTGGGCTTACCCCTGTCTTTCAAAGCTCAATGTCTCCCTCAAATTAAGGGGGGGTTGTGTCTGGCTGGGTGTCATCGTGTTGCACAGAAACAGGGCTATCATCTGGTATGCATTTGGAGTTTCTTGGCTTATTAGTCGATTAATTTTGTTTAAATAATTTTTTTGATAGGTTTTAAGTCATTGAATTTTTGGAGATGACTCTTAAATAACTTTAGCCTTTTTTTCTTATTTTTTAAAACAGGCACACCCAGCGACTGTTTACTTTATAATTTCTCTACGGAGAGGGAGAACAGGCCTATTATTTTCTACTGCTTGAGGATTGCTTAAAATCTGCTTATGAATATTGATCTATTCATATACAAATTTTGAAACTTAGTTAATGAATTTCCATTATTTTATTTTAAGTTTGATTCTTCACATTTTACCCCCCAGTCTAGGCTATTTATCGTAGGCAGAAAAAATGGAAAATTTCGGACTCTAAAATGTGATGTTCCTAACAGGAATCAATTATGCAGTTTTAACTTTTTTAAAACCTTTAAGTGCATCTAATATTTACGGTAAATTAACGGTGAAGCCCTCGTATTTTTCAAAAGACTCAAAATACCGTAGGATGACCGAACTGATACACAAAATTTTATAGCGACACTGACGATGCATTTCTAGAGATTTAAAAGTACTCTGGATAGCCTAAGAAGTGTTTAAAATATATTAGGAGGAAATTGTCGTTGGGGGTGCCCGCGCAAAGGAGTTTATGTTATAAAAAATTATGTACGGAAGTGATATGAGCCTTGCTTTTGTTAAAGTCTCGGTACCGTTGAGGTAAAATTATCTTAATATTACTTGACTGCAACAAAAATAAATAAAAATGCTGCAACGAAAGATACTTGTTATTTCTTTCTCCTCCCGTTTTTTTTTTTAAGCTTCCCATTAAATTTGTGACTTAGACAGTGATCTTTAAATCTTTGTATTGCAAAAAGATTCGAACGAGCGGGAAGATAGTTTCTCACCATTTACAAGTGTTGCCTCTTTGTAGACTACAAACGTACATCAGTAAGGGGCATATGTATATCGTAGCGTAACATAGAAACGTCCTTCCTGTTAAGGGGAATGATCCATATGATGTAATTATGATCTGGCTGGCAAATTATGCAGTCGGATAAAGTGGAGTGAAGACTTTATTTAGACAGCAGATAACCTTTTTACAGTTAAAACTCATTTATTTGTGGCCCTCTATTAACAGAAAAAAAATATATAAAAATCAGATCATTCAGCAATGGTAAGAGAGAGAGAAAAAAAGTTACAGAAATGAAAACTGTAATAATCACAATTAAAAATAAATAAGACTGTAAAAAGATCTATTTCAGTCGTATTTTTATCTTTTCTTTATTTTTGCTATTTAAACTAACTAAAAAAAGTGTCTCAGCTCGGGTTTACTGCACTTTTAAAGCCAATACTGTTACGTCATATTTCAAGGAAGCAAACCTTGCTTCACTTTCTCTGAGATGAGAGTTCTTTGAATGAGTCAGATCGCGGATCTCTTGATCTTGCTTGACGCTTCGATTTCGTAAAGATTTTAGATACTTAAGTCGGTTATTAGTCTTGTCACAAACTTGACAGGTATCGAGCCTAGATTTTCTGAAGCTAAGAACATCTTTCAATTCGGTGTTAAAGATATTTCTAAAAGTTGAAAAACTTATAACAGGTCCTTTGTTTTTTCTTTTTAACCTGGTCGTCTTGACATCAGGATGTTCACGAACATATTCCGACCACATTTTTCGTAGTGTTTCATTGGATTCAAAATACTTTTTGCTGCCACTTCGCGATCTTCTATAATGAGACTCGGACGCGTCATGTGAAAGTATAAAGTCGATGACGGTCTGTTTTGTTTCAGGCAAAAGTCTTCGAGGAGTGGTTTGCCCTCTTTGGTCGGGCTCTATAAATGGTCCTTCAGGGCTCATTTTTTTTAGCAGACATTCTATTTTATGCTTTGATATACCATAAACCTTGAGGAACGCAGTCTTGCATACTTCACCCAGCGATGGGGACTTGTATGTTATTTTTCGTTTTCCGGTTTGCGTGATCTTCACTTCCACAAGTTTTGACAGAAGATAATTTTGTTCATTGTATTGTTTCTTATAAAGCAGGTCCCTTTGCTGCCGTATGATGCGTTTTATATTACACAGACCGTGTCTCAGGAGGCATCCATTGTCACAACAGGTCAAGTTCAAATTGTGCAAACCAAAGGCAGCATTTTTGCGCCGGTTCACTCGGTTCGCCTTTGGCACGTAAACCTTTTTTAACTTGCTTCTGGAACTCAAAGTTCTCCTTCCTTTCTCTACCGAGCTTGCAAGAGGTTTACCTTGTCTAAAATATTGCCACGGATTCGAACTGTCAAAAATGTACAATAGGCGATTAACATCAACCCCACTTAAGTTCATCTCTGTTTCTTGCTGAGCAAAAGAGCCCATTGTTGAAGGAAAGGAAAATGTTTTAATCTCACCCGTGTGATTCTTATTCATTTTATATTCTTCATGGAAGATAGAGCTTACTAGAATTTTCTAGCATCGTGATAAAAAAGTAACTATAAAAACGTTTTCTGACGTCAATTATAACCAATCTACCAGGTGTTAACAGTTTCGCTACTTATCAGTATAGTTTTTTTAAAAATAGCCTCTGTAATCGTGTGGGATGAGAAGAGAAAAATGCATTTTTGTGTAATTTTTCCTCCTAAAAGACACAAATATTACTCCATCAAAAATAAGAAATGCACTCACTTTTTGCATAATAATGATAATACTTTATCAACTTCGCCCTTGAAACAGTCGGCCTTAAGGAAATTCAACTGCGTGATTCACGAAAAGTCTAGAATTCAGGTGTAATTCCCGAGTTGTGAAACACGTTCTACAAAATAGCTGCATTTTATGAGAAAAAACTAGAGTTTTCGCGACTTTACATTTTTTTAATATTGCGACAAAACAAGCAAGTGAACATACTTATAAATAATGCGCCCATCCGACTACTGACCTTTGTTAAATCTTCGGCCCATTGAACTATTATTCCGTTTCGACCGGATTGTAACCCAGGGGTGCCATTTAACGATGATGCCAAGAGTGTTGGTTCTCCAAATGGACTATCATAAGTGTCTTCCGACGCCAAAAGTTTCCTCTCAAGATTCCTTTTACTTGAGAAAGTTAAGGACCAATCTTTTCGGGGTCTATTCAGCCAATGAGGATATTATGAACTGTTTTTTTTACGATGAATCCATTGGCGGAAGTGGTCCTAATGAAGTGATATCTTTACTTAACTACGTATTGGAGACACTAATAGAAAGGTACGGGACATTTCATCATTTAATACTATGGGCAGACAACTCGCCAGCACAGTTTAAACACTGCTTTTTATTTTTTTACTTGGACACCCTTGTCCAGAATGGAAGGTTTCTTCGAGTAGATCTGAAATTTTTGTTGGAAGGGCATTCCTTTTCAATATGTGATAGAAGATTCGGGTGTATTCAGCAATTCTTTAACACTCAGGAAAAAATCGAAACTCCTCAAGAATGGGCAATTTCTCTACGAAATAGCCATTTACGTAACGTCAGAAGCCATTGGGTAAGCCTTCATCAGATAATGAACTATAAATCGTACTTAAAGAAGAAATACATTGCTAGAAGCGAGGACATTAAAGGAGAAAAATTCGGAGTGGGAAAAATTGCGTTTATGAATTTTGGCTATGGTGAGATACCAGATCAAGAAGGAAACTTAACGCTTACCAGGCACAATGAAACCGCCTTTATCAGGTTTACAATGGATACAGTGGAAAAGCCAACAATTGTCTCTTTTGTAAAGAAGAAACAATGTGAGGAATTGAATCCAGCGAATCTAGTTCCTGTGAGACAAGATTGCAGACCTGTTCGCGAAAATGTGAGACCAAATTGTATGACACTCGCCCAGAAATATTTATCTGAAAGGGCTTTACGGTTCTTCACTGCATTGGCAGTTGCTCCCGCTGATCAGGACAGTCATGATGCTGACTAGTAATGAATAACCACTACTTGTGTACATAGTGATAATACCAATTACAATATTGTATAACTGTTATACCCTAATTACGATACCGTTGGTTTTATCGGATTGAGAGACAATAATTAGGTTCATGAACATTTTATTCACTGTATCCGTTTGGTAGTGTTCACAACTCGATGTACCACAGTTCGACTGAGTAAACACTTGTAACTGCACCCTGAGACCTTTTTAAAAGGCAAACGTTGAACTAAAGGCGACTGATAATCGCACGAGCGCCCCGCTGCGGTAAAGGCTTAAGCGTGCCGTCCTCACGATCAGTTTGCTTTGGCTGTGTATACTCAATTTGATTTAACTAGAAAGGAATGAGAAACTATTGCGTTTATAAAGTTCTCTGTTAGCAACGACTTGTAAGGTGCATTGGCCAATATGCAACCGCAATTTATGTACAGCTGATGAAAGAAAGGATGCTATGTTTCCAAGCTAAATTATAGGTGTCCACTTTATCAAACATATTCCCTTAGCCAAATAGCAATCAGTAAGAAACTAAGGGAAACCTTATAGTTAAGGGTAAATAACAGAAACATGAAGCAAAAACATCAGGACATAGGAAGCTATAGCAACGACGTCCGGCCACGGCAACGAGTAAGTCAAAAAAGCTATAGGTTTATTAAGAAAAGCAAGTCTGCCCGTGCATCTACTTCTTTGCTGTCACTGCCCGCACAACTACGATACGTTTTATGGAGAGAATTAGAATTAACACCGCAAGATTTAAAAAAAACGCCTATTCGTTTTAAAATTGACGTTTTCGCTGCTGTTGCCGCCGTCGATGCCAAAGCTCCCTAATCGTCGACCTCCCATGAAAAGGAATTTTTTTTAGACGTGAGTATACTTTAGCTTCAAAGTAAAGTAACACCCATCAGGCTAAATTAAATGTCCTAAGCCATAAACCTTTTACCGCAATCTCTGTCAGCAGGGAGTTTTAGCAAGGTCCACGGCGACGGCAAAACGAGAACGTCAAAACAGCAATAAGTTTATTAAACAAAACATCACGTTTACACGTGCAGATCACTTTTTTGCACATTTCTTTGCCATTGCTGCACGACTACGAGCCTAATTTCACGTTTTATGGAGGACGTAAACAAGCGATAGGGAAATTTTCTTTGTCTTTCTAAACTTGAGTGCAGTCCTTAAGAAATCAACTCCAGGGAAATTTGCCTACACTAGACATTTTCAGTGAATTGGAATTAACGCGATAAAATTTGAAAAACGCAAATTCATTTTAAAAGTGACGTTTTCGTTGCTGTAGCCGTCGTCGATGCTAAAACTCATTTCGAGCGCGCAAAGCTAGCTCGTAAAATCACTCGCGCACAATAAAACAAAACTTTACTTTTGGTCCGTAATCAAATTGCATGCATGACTGAAATGTAGCGCAAAGCAGATATTTCTGAGAACATTTTACTGAATAACAAATGTCAACATAAAAATCAATTTTTGGCATCGATAGACAAAAAAAGGTAAAGGCAATTATTGCCTGTTTGGTAATGCCGGTTAGCCCAAATTGACAAAAAAGGGGGATGAAACAAGTACCGTATGTATTGTAATAACGTCACGATAAATTGTAAATTTAGTAATAAGGGCAATAGATGGACTAAGTAGAATCCAATTCGGTCTGTAATGATGCGCGTGATCAACAAAAAATCGGAGGACCGCGCAGCGGGAGTGATTACTTAAATCTCGATTATGATTACAGACTGTATTGGGTTGCATGAACGTTTGTTACAACTTAATCATATATAACTATAACAAAATGTGTGATATTTTAGGATTTTTCAAAATTAAAACGCAAGAACTTCCGAGATTTTTTTGCTAGCGGTGAGAAAAAAAGCATTTGAGTGCGCAATTGCAATGGTGCGTGATGTCCAATTAGTAGGCATAACGCGTATTGGCCTATAAGTGGTGAAATCAGCACAGTTGATAGCCAATCAGATTTGAGAATTTTACTATAGTTATGATTAAGAAAAAATGGAAAGAATAAAGAAGAAAAAGAAACGGTAAAAGCTAGGGTGGAAGAGTTTGACTGTTTGTATGATATTCCCAATCTGCGTCGCCGTAATTCCAGAGGAATTCCACAGATTGTGGAATATCATGCAAAGCAACGAAAAACACTCTTGCTCGCGATGATGTATCATCAACATAGGGCTTTAAATTTGCGTTTTGCCTTGAATGGTTGATAGTTGCCGCCAAGTTTAGTTCGGCATGAATATCACCATAGTAAGGATCAATTCTGAAAGTAAATAATAAATAACGTTTTAGTGTGTACAACTTAACACAAACATTAAGAATATCCCACATATATTCATAACATACTGGGTAACTGTTGGTTCTCGCGAGTAAGTTGAAACAGAAAGATAGTTCAAAGAAATCCAAAGGCGACAAGTCAAGTCAAAACAACGGTTACACGTGTTTATATAACGTCGTCTTGGAGGTAGTAAAAGTATTTGCAAAAATGCGCTTAAGCCAGTAACTTACGCGATACTTTGGCCGCGGTGATCTATGACCATGAGGGTACATGTCTTTCCTACTCTTGCGTACTCCGCCTCGCGTTTCGTTGCCTCAGTCATCGATATAAGCTCCCCCGTGTACTCTGCCACCACCTGTCCTCTTTCCACGTCTTGTTTGGCGAAGGCGCATTTTCCCGCGCCTCGCGGGTCACTTGGAACGTCGTGCACCTGTGCAAGAAAAGTGCGAATACTGATCAGCTAGTAACATTTCATTAAACCAGAAGAAAAGATATTCAACAGGAAAGGAACGAAAGAGCCTCAAGTAAACACTCACCTCGATTGGAGGAACTGGTGGAGGATGCCTGGCCATGAATACGGAGATGTTTCTTAACATCTGTTCACCTCCAAATTCATGGCCAAGCATACGACGGGCGCGGTGGAGTTTAATATTGAAGTATCCTCTGGTGTTGTTTTGTACGCCGTACGTGACATTTCCATTGTTTGAGAATGAAAAGGTGGAAATTTCCTTTTTTAGTTGCTGTTAACATAAAAATAAACGATTTTAGATCATTTCACCTTCAATGCCTTGAGATGTTTTCTTTTTCAACTTTTGAACTTACTCGATTAAAAGCACTTCTCTTCATTAGGAACTTTGTTTGGCCGTGAACACTATCGTCGTCGGTCCAAATTGAAACTGCCGTTTCATAGGCGGAAAAAAGCTCCGATGTGGAAACAAAGTTTCCTTCCTCTGTAGTGACACATTGATTTAAAAATTTTGACAAAAGAGGACATTTTGCCGCTCTTTTGTGCCGCAGCATCACCCGTCTAACATTCGCGTAGGACATGTTGAATAACGTTGTGGCAACTGGATAAGGATGTAAGAGCTATTTTCCCACAGGGTAAAATTAGAGAAAGTATAGAAGTGTGGCAGAGTGTGGGAATGCTTATAAAAGCTGCAATTCTATTTGTGGAATGTGTCAATCTCGCTACTTCACTGAATGTCGATCTGGTGTTTGCAGGCAAGTTTTCAAAATATTTGTATTTGTTTTTCAGACTTTTATTATTTCATTAAAAAGAAAAATATATGAGACATACAGACGTTTCAATAGACCCCTTTAGCTCAATGTATTGATGATATGTTTTTGCTTTTCAAACGCCATGTGACTTGAAATATGTTATGATAATTTATGCGTAGATTTGCACATGATTATGCATAAATTTTGATACTTTGTCACATGACCTTCATTGCAACTGGAATATGAGCCCGCATTTCCAGGCAGGGTGGCTACATTTGCCGCGGGTGTGAAAAAAATATACAACTATTTTGAAAATTTGCCTGCAAACACCATCCGTGTATCAAAACACTTCGGATCTCTTCTCAGCCTTTGATTCTTTTATAACGGGATGAGAACCCGAGACCACAGGAGCCAGAAACAAATGAACTTGAAACGTTGAATCCAGGCTATCGATTGAAAGGAATCAATGTGACCTAAGTCCGCGTTTTATAAAAGAAGGCTATTAATTCTTTTCTGGATTTCTGGATTCAGGTAGGGAACATAAACTTTGAAGATATTGACACTGGGGCAAGATTTCCGTACTGTTCTGACAACACCTTACATTTATTGTGAATGCAGCAATTTCCTACTTTACGAAGTTCAGTATTGCATGAAGAGTCAAAACATCATGAAACATGAACGCATAATCATAAATAAGGTTTTTAATATTCTTGGATTGTAACCACGTGACAAGGCGACCAGGCTTGAAAACAATTCAATACATAAAAATGAAAATACAGTTGAGTTCCCAGAGGACAGAAATGCATTTGTTTTTATCATCCAACATGGCCGCCGTGATGTCAGGTGCATTAAAACCAATAATAGGACTGTTTGGTGATCTTGCTTACTCAAAGAACATAACACTTGTTTACTGACCTTGTTTATAGAAAACAAACTGTGTCGCTTTTAACACCATACAGAGAAAATACAATTTCATTCTCTTTTGCCAGGAGGTCATGATTATTTAGGACTTACAGTTATAGATTTTCTTATTACTGTTTAATTACTCTTAAAAAGGAAAATCCTGGCATAGAAAAACACATAAGCTCAAGCCCTTTCAAAGAGCTTCGTACCTTAAGACTTCAGGTTTTATAGAAACAAACTTTTCTTGCTGTACGATAACAAAACCAATCCAAAAAATTTGTAAACAACTTGTCTTTCTTACCAAATACTTGAAATTGATTGGTCCAATAACATTTGAATTCACAAACGCTTACTGTCATATTTTATATTTTATTGTTTATGTAACTGACATGTACCATCAAGTCAGCTTTACAATGCAGAAGGTGTCAATATACCAGTTATTCTAAAAAGACGATTCATCGGCCAAGGTAATGTAACTTTATTGCGCACTAGATAAGTGTATAGTGATAATTTTTCTTCATATGGCCCAAAACCCAACAATGAGTCCATTAAAGTACAGCAACCTTTACAGAACTCTATTAAACCGTGAAATTCGGAGACATATCACCATTATCAAATACAAATGAAACATATACTGTAAAATAATGATTAATAATATTTTTGCATTTGATAATAAAGACGTTATCTTTTAAAAAATCTTTCATTATCACACTTTGCCAAAACAGAGCTATCATCTGGTATCCATTGTGTGGTTCCGAAAATTTTCCATACTTCCCCCACGAAAAGGATTATTTCTTAGACCTCCCCCCCAACCTCTCTGGAAATTACAGTCAAGCTTCATACATTTACTTAAATTTTGCGGCCTTTATGAGAACCCCAACCCGCCAACAATTTCCAAACCCTTCTATAAAGGGAGTATGAATATATTCTAGAACTACACATTTGGGGTAGCCTGGTTAAATTCCAGGGGGGTGGGGTTGTTGTAAGACAAGACAAGACAAGACAATGCTTTATTTAAAGTCTCATACAGTCCTATGTACATCGACTTTATCCAACTAATTTAAAATCATAGCACAAGCTGCACACTAGTGAAACTATAATCAATGTTAATCTAAAGAACTAATGATCTTCTTTTCTCACAGCAGTCGACTACTTTTTTTGCAATTAACTTTTGCACTGGTTTGTTCTTGCTCGGATGGTTGTTAAGACTACGCTTTGTGCTAGAGTGCAGATTCGCTGGGTTTTTGTAGCTGGGCTTACCCCTGTCTTTCAAAGCTCAATGTCTCCCTCAAATTAAGGGGGGGTTGTGTCTGGCTGGGTGTCATGTTGTTGCACAGACACAGGGCTATCATCTGGTATGCATTTGGGGTAGCCTGGTTAAATTCCAGGGGGGTGGGGTTGTTGTAAAGACTATGCTTTGTGCTAGAGTGCAGATTCGCTGGGTTTTTGTAGCTGGGCTTACCCCTGTCTTTCAAAGCTCAATGTCTCCCTCAAATTAAGGGGGGGTTGTGTCTGGCTGGGTGTCATGTTGTTGCACAGACACAGGGCTATCATCTGGTATGCATTTGGGGTAGCCTGGTTAAATTCCAGGGGGGTGGGGTTGTTGTAAAGACTATGCTTTGTGCTAGAGTGCAGATTCGCTGGGTTTTTGTAGCTGGGCTTACCCCTGTCTTTCAAAGCTCAATGTCTCCCTCAAATTAAGGGGGGGTTGTGTCTGGCTGGGTGTCATGTTGTTGCACAGACACAGGGCTATCATCTGGTATGCATTTGGGGTAGCCTGGTTAAATTCCAGGGGGGTGGGGTTGTTGTAAAGACTATGCTTTGTGCTAGAGTGCAGATTCGCTGGGTTTTTGTAGCTGGGCTTACCCCTGTCTTTCAAAGCTCAATGTCTCCCTCAAATTAAGGGGGGGTTGTGTCTGGCTGGGTGTCATGTTGTTGCACAGACACAGGGCTATCATCTGGTATGCATTTGGGGTAGCCTGGTTAAATTCCAGGGGGGTGGGGTTGTTGTAAAGACTATGCTTTGTGCTAGAGTGCAGATTCGCTGGGTTTTTGTAGCTGGGCTTACCCCTGTCTTTCAAAGCTCAATGTCTCCCTCAAATTAAGGGGGGGTTGTGTCTGGCTGGGTGTCATGTTGTTGCACAGACACAGGGCTATCATCTGGTATGCATTTGGGGTAGCCTGGTTAAATTCCAGGGGGGTGGGGTTGTTGTAAAGACTATGCTTTGTGCTAGAGTGCAGATTCGCTGGGTTTTTGTAGCTGGGCTTACCCCTGTCTTTCAAAGCTCAATGTCTCCCTCAAATTAAGGGGGGGTTGTGTCTGGCTGGGTGTCATGTTGTTGCACAGACACAGGGCTATCATC
This sequence comes from Porites lutea, assembly GCF_958299795.1. Lineage (NCBI taxonomy): Eukaryota > Metazoa > Cnidaria > Anthozoa > Scleractinia > Poritidae > Porites > Porites lutea. The sequence goes on along the minus strand of NW_027332334.1, from coordinate 6,934 downwards.
TGGTATGCATTTGGGGTAGCCTGGTTAAATTCCAGGGGGGTGGGGTTGTTGTAAAGACTATGCTTTGTGCTAGAGTGCAGATTCGCTGGGTTTTTGTAGCTGGGCTTACCCCTGTCTTTCAAAGCTCAATGTCTCCCTCAAATTAAGGGGGGGTTGTGTCTGGCTGGGTGTCATGTTGTTGCACAGACACAGGGCTATCATCTGGTATGCATTTGGGGTAGCCTGGTTAAATTCCAGGGGGGTGGGGTTGTTGTAAAGACTATGCTTTGTGCTAGAGTGCAGATTCGCTGGGTTTTTGTAGCTGGGCTTACCCCTGTCTTTCAAAGCTCAATGTCTCCCTCAAATTAAGGGGGGGTTGTGTCTGGCTGGGTGTCATGTTGTTGCACAGACACAGGGCTATCATCTGGTATGCATTTGGGGTAGCCTGGTTAAGTTCCAGGGGGGTGGGGTTGTTGTAAAGACTATGCTTTGTGCTAGAGTGCAGATTCGCTGGGTTTTTGTAGCTGGGCTTACCCCTGTCTTTCAAAGCTCAATGTCTCCCTCAAATTAAGGGGGAGTTGTGTCTGGCTGGGTGTCATGTTGTTGCACAGACACAGGGCTATCATCTGGTATGCATTTGGGGTAGCCTGGTTAAGTTCCAGGGGGGTGGGGTTGTTGTAAAGACTATGCTTTGTGCTAGAGTGCAGATTCGCTGGGTTTTTGTAGCTGGGCTTACCCCTGTCTTTCAAAGCTCAATGTCTCCCTCAAATTAAGGGGGGGTTGTGTCTGGCTGGGTGTCATGTTGTTGCACAGACACAGGGCTATCATCTGGTATGCATTTGGGGTAGCCTGGTTAAATTCCAGGGGGGTGGGGTTGTTGTAAAGACTATGCTTTGTGCTAGAGTGCAGATTCGCTGGGTTTTTGTAGCTGGGCTTACCCCTGTCTTTCAAAGCTCAATGTCTCCCTCAAATTAAGGGGGGGTTGTGTCTGGCTGGGTGTCATGTTGTTGCACAGACACAGGGCTATCATCTGGTATGCATTTGGGGTAGCCTGGTTAAATTCCAGGGGGGTGGGGTTGTTGTAAAGACTATGCTTTGTGCTAGAGTGCAGATTCGCTGGGTTTTTGTAGCTGGGCTTACCCCTGTCTTTCAAAGCTCAATGTCTCCCTCAAATTAAGGGGGGGTTGTGTCTGGCTGGGTGTCATGTTGTTGCACAGACACAGGGCTATCATCTGGTATGCATTTGGGGTAGCCTGGTTAAATTCCAGGGGGGTGGGGTTGTTGTAAAGACTATGCTTTGTGCTAGAGTGCAGATTCGCTGGGTTTTTGTAGCTGGGCTTACCCCTGTCTTTCAAAGCTCAATGTCTCCCTCAAATTAAGGGGGGGTTGTGTCTGGCTGGGTGTCATGTTGTTGCACAGACACAGGGCTATCATCTGGTATGCATTTGGGGTAGCCTGGTTAAATTCCAGGGGGGTGGGGTTGTTGTGAAGACTATGCTTTGTGCTAGAGGGCGGATTCGCTGAGTTTTTGTACCGGGGCTACCCCTGTCTTTCAAAGGTCAATGTCTCACTCAAATTAAGGGTGGGTTGTGTCTGGCTGGGTGCCATGTTGTTGCACAGACACGGGGCTATCGTCTGGTATGCATTTGGGGTAGCCTGGTTAAATTCCAGGGAAGTGGGGTTGTTGTAAAGTTTGATGTGTTTTTGCACTCTTATGCAGTTTGTTTGTGCTGTTTGCATGCAAGCAATGACCCACCCTGTTGATAATGTTCCTAGTCAGCAAGCAGTTGAACTGCTGGTTTTAGGACTTGGTATTGTTGAGCAGTGTTGGCTTAGATTGTTTCAGTGGGAGACCAGCTTCAATTAAAAATGGGGTGAACTGGGGAATTGGCTTTGCAATCGGTGACACCGACACTAAAAATTGCTTCTTAAAATGCCTTATTTTCCAGATTAATGAGGAAAACTTCACTTTTGTTACTTTCAAGACAGATGATTCTATCAAATGGAAGCTCATGTATTCAATAATTTCTTTTTGAGGTGAGATTTTACTTTTCAAGTAACAAGGGCCATCAAATTAACAATCAGTGTGAGAGACTGACATTTTTTAGTAGCCCGGTTTTCAAAAAACCAGGTATATATCTCCAGGGATTCACCATCCAAATACCTCTTTCACTGTAAAAAATAAAAATGTTAGTAGGAATTGACAGTTAAGATGCAGAAAGGTCAATAATTGGAGATAATTATCTCCAGGGATTCACCATCCAAATACCTCTTTCACTGTAAAAAATAAAAATGTTAGTAGGAATTGACAGTTAAGATGCAGAAAGGTCAATAATTGGAGATATCTACCTGGAGTTTTGAAAACCGGGTTGCCTGAAATCTTAAGTCAAGTCCAGCACATTGCAGGCAATCTTTTAAAACTTAATTTGCTTAAAGCCCTGATACTTTTAGTGTAAAAATAACAATCTCGCTCTTCAGGACTAACCACCCTCACCTCTTAACCATGGGCTTCAAATAACTTCCTGCAAGTGACAGAAATCAGTGCAAATTCCAGAAAATTTGCACGAGGGGGGCAACAGTCCGTCCCGTAGGGACGGGCTGTTGCCCCCGTTGGCCCAGATAATATTTTTTGAGGGGGGCTTCCGTCAAACTAAGTGTCATGTTGTTGCACAGACACAGGGCTATCATCTGGTATGCATTTGGGGTAGCCTGGTTAAATTCCAGGGGGGTGGGGTTGTTGTAAAGACTATGCTTTGTGCTAGAGTGCAGATTCGCTGGGTTTTTGTAGCTGGGCTTACCCCTGTCTTTCAAAGCTCAATGTCTCCCTCAAATTAAGGGGGGGTTGTGTCTGGCTGGGTGTCATGTTGTTGCACAGACACAGGGCTATCATCTGGTATGCATTTGGGGTAGCCTGGTTAAATTCCAGGGGGGTGGGGTTGTTGTAAAGACTATGCTTTGTGCTAGAGTGCAGATTCGCTGGGTTTTTGTAGCTGGGCTTACCCCTGTCTTTCAAAGCTCAATGTCTCCCTCAAATTAAGGGGGGGTTGTGTCTGGCTGGGTGTCATGTTGTTGCACAGACACAGGGCTATCATCTGGTATGCATTTGGGGTAGCCTGGTTAAATTCCAGGGGGGTGGGGTTGTTGTAAAGACTATGCTTTGTGCTAGAGTGCAGATTCGCTGGGTTTTTGTAGCTGGGCTTACCCCTGTCTTTCAAAGCTCAATGTCTCCCTCAAATTAAGGGGGGGTTGTGTCTGGCTGGGTGTCATGTTGTTGCACAGACACAGGGCTATCATCTGGTATGCATTTGGGGTAGCCTGGTTAAATTCCAGGGGGGTGGGGTTGTTGTAAAGACTATGCTTTGTGCTAGAGTGCAGATTCGCTGGGTTTTTGTAGCTGGGCTTACCCCTGTCTTTCAAAGCTCAATGTCTCCCTCAAATTAAGGGGGGGTTGTGTCTGGCTGGGTGTCATGTTGTTGCACAGACACAGGGCTATCATCTGGTATGCATTTGGGGTAGCCTGGTTAAATTCCAGGGGGGTGGGGTTGTTGTAAAGACTATGCTTTGTGCTAGAGTGCAGATTCGCTGGGTTTTTGTAGCTGGGCTTACCCCTGTCTTTCAAAGCTCAATGTCTCCCTCAAATTAAGGGGGGGTTGTGTCTGGCTGGGTGTCATGTTGTTGCACAGACACAGGGCTATCATCTGGTATGCATTTGGGGTAGCCTGGTTAAATTCCAGGGGGGTGGGGTTGTTGTAAAGACTATGCTTTGTGCTAGAGTGCAGATTCGCTGGGTTTTTGTAGCTGGGCTTACCCCTGTCTTTCAAAGCTCAATGTCTCCCTCAAATTAAGGGGGGGTTGTGTCTGGCTGGGTGTCATGTTGTTGCACAGACACAGGGCTATCATCTGGTATGCATTTGGGGTAGCCTGGTTAAGTTCCAGGGGGGTGGGGTTGTTGTAAAGACTATGCTTTGTGCTAGAGTGCAGATTCGCTGGGTTTTTGTAGCTGGGCTTACCCCTGTCTTTCAAAGCTCAATGTCTCCCTCAAATTAAGGGGGAGTTGTGTCTGGCTGGGTGTCATGTTGTTGCACAGACACAGGGCTATCATCTGGTATGCATTTGGGGTAGCCTGGTTAAGTTCCAGGGGGGTGGGGTTGTTGTAAAGACTATGCTTTGTGCTAGAGTGCAGATTCGCTGGGTTTTTGTAGCTGGGCTTACCCCTGTCTTTCAAAGCTCAATGTCTCCCTCAAATTAAGGGGGGGTTGTGTCTGGCTGGGTGTCATGTTGTTGCACAGACACAGGGCTATCATCTGGTATGCATTTGGGGTAGCCTGGTTAAATTCCAGGGGGGTGGGGTTGTTGTAAAGACTATGCTTTGTGCTAGAGTGCAGATTCGCTGGGTTTTTGTAGCTGGGCTTACCCCTGTCTTTCAAAGCTCAATGTCTCCCTCAAATTAAGGGGGGGTTGTGTCTGGCTGGGTGTCATGTTGTTGCACAGACACAGGGCTATCATCTGGTATGCATTTGGGGTAGCCTGGTTAAATTCCAGGGGGGTGGGGTTGTTGTAAAGACTATGCTTTGTGCTAGAGTGCAGATTCGCTGGGTTTTTGTAGCTGGGCTTACCCCTGTCTTTCAAAGCTCAATGTCTCCCTCAAATTAAGGGGGGGTTGTGTCTGGCTGGGTGTCATGTTGTTGCACAGACACAGGGCTATCATCTGGTATGCATTTGGGGTAGCCTGGTTAAATTCCAGGGGGGTGGGGTTGTTGTAAAGACTATGCTTTGTGCTAGAGTGCAGATTCGCTGGGTTTTTGTAGCTGGGCTTACCCCTGTCTTTCAAAGCTCAATGTCTCCCTCAAATTAAGGGGGGGTTGTGTCTGGCTGGGTGTCATGTTGTTGCACAGACACAGGGCTATCATCTGGTATGCATTTGGGGTAGCCTGGTTAAATTCCAGGGGGGTGGGGTTGTTGTAAAGACTATGCTTTGTGCTAGAGGGCGGATTCGCTGAGTTTTTGTACCGGGGCTACCCCTGTCTTTCAAAGGTCAATGTCTCACTCAAATTAAGGGTGGGTTGTGTCTGGCTGGGTGCCATGTTGTTGCACAGACACGGGGCTATCGTCTGGTATGCATTTGGGGTAGCCTGGTTAAATTCCAGGGAAGTGGGGTTGTTGTAAAGTTTGATGTGTTTTTGCACTCTTATGCAGTTTGTTTGTGCTGTTTGCATGCAAGCAATGACCCACCCTGTTGATAATGTTCCTAGTCAGCAAGCAGTTGAACTGCTGGTTTTAGGACTTGGTATTGTTGAGCAGTGTTGGCTTAGATTGTTTCAGTGGGAGACCAGCTTCAATTAAAAATGGGGTGAACTGGGGAATTGGCTTTGCAATCGGTGACACCGACACTAAAAATTGCTTCTTAAAATGCCTTATTTTCCAGATTAATGAGGAAAACTTCACTTTTGTTACTTTCAAGACAGATGATTCTATCAAATGGAAGCTCATGTATTCAATAATTTCTTTTTGAGGTGAGATTTTACTTTTCAAGTAACAAGGGCCATCAAATTAACAATCAGTGTGAGAGACTGACATTTTTTAGTAGCCCGGTTTTCAAAAAACCAGGTATATATCTCCAGGGATTCACCATCCAAATACCTCTTTCACTGTAAAAAATAAAAATGTTAGTAGGAATTGACAGTTAAGATGCAGAAAGGTCAATAATTGGAGATATCTACCTGGAGTTTTGAAAACCGGGTTGCCTGAAATCTTAAGTCAAGTCCAGCACATTGCAGGCAATCTTTTAAAACTTAATTTGCTTAAAGCCCTGATACTTTTAGTGTAAAAATAACAATCTCGCTCTTCAGGACTAACCACCCTCACCTCTTAACCATGGGCTTCAAATAACTTCCTGCAAGTGACAGAAATCAGTGCAAATTCCAGAAAATTTGCACGAGGGGGGCAACAGTCCGTCCCGTAGGGACGGGCTGTTGCCCCCGTTGGCCCAGATAATATTTTTTGAGGGGGGCTTCCGTCAAACTAAGTGTCATGTTGTTGCACAGACACAGGGCTATCATCTGGTATGCATTTGGGGTAGCCTGGTTAAATTCCAGGGGGGTGGGGTTGTTGTAAAGACTATGCTTTGTGCTAGAGTGCAGATTCGCTGGGTTTTTGTAGCTGGGCTTACCCCTGTCTTTCAAAGCTCAATGTCTCCCTCAAATTAAGGGGGGGTTGTGTCTGGCTGGGTGTCATGTTGTTGCACAGACACAGGGCTATCATCTGGTATGCATTTGGGGTAGCCTGGTTAAATTCCAGGGGGGTGGGGTTGTTGTAAAGACTATGCTTTGTGCTAGAGTGCAGATTCGCTGGGTTTTTGTAGCTGGGCTTACCCCTGTCTTTCAAAGCTCAATGTCTCCCTCAAATTAAGGGGGGGTTGTGTCTGGCTGGGTGTCATGTTGTTGCACAGACACAGGGCTATCATCTGGTATGCATTTGGGGTAGCCTGGTTAAATTCCAGGGGGGTGGGGTTGTTGTAAAGACTATGCTTTGTGCTAGAGTGCAGATTCGCTGGGTTTTTGTAGCTGGGCTTACCCCTGTCTTTCAAAGCTCAATGTCTCCCTCAAATTAAGGGGGGGTTGTGTCTGGCTGGGTGTCATGTTGTTGCACAGACACAGGGCTATCATCTGGTATGCATTTGGGGTAGCCTGGTTAAATTCCAGGGGGGTGGGGTTGTTGTAAAGACTATGCTTTGTGCTAGAGTGCAGATTCGCTGGGTTTTTGTAGCTGGGCTTACCCCTGTCTTTCAAAGCTCAATGTCTCCCTCAAATTAAGGGGGGGTTGTGTCTGGCTGGGTGTCATGTTGTTGCACAGACACAGGGCTATCATCTGGTATGCATTTGGGGTAGCCTGGTTAAATTCCAGGGGGGTGGGGTTGTTGTAAAGACTATGCTTTGTGCTAGAGTGCAGATTCGCT
>NW_027332333.1:0-21722 GCF_958299795.1 Porites lutea | reverse complement strand
TGTTTGCATGGCCTGACATAAACACTCGAGGCATTGGGAGAATTCTCGACAGTTATGCAAACCCGAGACGAAGTCGAGGGTTTGCATGACTGTCTCGAATTCTCCCAACCCCTATCGTGTTTATATCAGGCTAAGCAAACACGGGAAACGTTTTCTGTTGCTTAATTAGTTAACCTTGGAAAACAGATGCACTGTTCTGAGTGTGTATGTAAATGTGTATCATTTTTTAGCTGGAAAGTACACGAAAGAGGTACCTGCTAGGTTATATGAAAAGGAAATGGGTTGGATGAGAAGCAAAAATTTTGTACAACCCCTCCCCCTGTCCTCCACTCGGCTGGTCTTTGGGAGCGTTGGGAAATCGAAGAACACGTACACAAAGATAACAACCTTACTTCTTCATTTACATCATTTAATCTTATATTCGAGAAATTTTATAATAATAAAAAAATGATATTCTCAAGGCCTAGTGATACTCTTTAACTTATTCACTCATCTAAGCTCCATGGCGGTCAAACGATAACCAAAGCGATATAGATCACTTTTTGAAATTACAGATTGCCTTGAAAAGTTCGCATTTCCCCGTTTTCAAACGTTTCAAACGGTTTTGAAAAATTCTTCACTGCATAACCAGACAGACAGGTATTTATCTTGATCAGTGGAAATGAAAACTTTAAGATTGAGCTGACATTGGCTTGGACTCGTTCTTCACTGTACAACCAGATAGACAGGTATTTATCTTGATTAGCGGAAACCAAGTCCTAAAACCAGCAGTTCAACTGCTTGCTGACTAGGAACATTATCAACAGGGTGGGTCATTGCTTGCATGCAAACAGCACAAACAAACTGCATAAGAGTGCAAAAACACATCAAACTTTACAACAACCCCACTTCCCTGGAATTTAACCAGGCTACCCCAAATGCATACCAGACGATAGCCCCGTGTCTGTGCAACAACATGGCACCCAGCCAGACACAACCCACCCTTAATTTGAGTGAGACATTGACCTTTGAAAGACAGGGGTAGCCCCGGTACAAAAACTCAGCGAATCCGCCCTCTAGCACAAAGCATAGTCTTCACAACAACCCCACCCCCCTGGAATTTAACCAGGCTACCCCAAATGCATACCAGATGATAGCCCTGTGTCTGTGCAACAACATGACACCCAGCCAGACACAACCCCCCCTTAATTTGAGGGAGACATTGAGCTTTGAAAGACAGGGGTAAGCCCAGCTACAAAAACCCAGCGAATCTGCACTCTAGCACAAAGCATAGTCTTTACAACAACCCCACCCCCCTGGAATTTAACCAGGCTACCCCAAATGCATACCAGATGATAGCCCTGTGTCTGTGCAACAACATGACACCCAGCCAGACACAACCCCCCCTTAATTTGAGGGAGACATTGAGCTTTGAAAGACAGGGGTAAGCCCAGCTACAAAAACCCAGCGAATCTGCACTCTAGCACAAAGCATAGTCTTTACAACAACCCCACCCCCCTGGAATTTAACCAGGCTACCCCAAATGCATACCAGATGATAGCCCTGTGTCTGTGCAACAACATGACACCCAGCCAGACACAACCCCCCCTTAATTTGAGGGAGACATTGAGCTTTGAAAGACAGGGGTAAGCCCAGCTACAAAAACCCAGCGAATCTGCACTCTAGCACAAAGCATAGTCTTTACAACAACCCCACCCCCCTGGAATTTAACCAGGCTACCCCAAATGCATACCAGATGATAGCCCTGTGTCTGTGCAACAACATGACACCCAGCCAGACACAACCCCCCCTTAATTTGAGGGAGACATTGAGCTTTGAAAGACAGGGGTAAGCCCAGCTACAAAAACCCAGCGAATCTGCACTCTAGCACAAAGCATAGTCTTTACAACAACCCCACCCCCCTGGAACTTAACCAGGCTACCCCAAATGCATACCAGATGATAGCCCTGTGTCTGTGCAACAACATGACACCCAGCCAGACACAACTCCCCCTTAATTTGAGGGAGACATTGAGCTTTGAAAGACAGGGGTAAGCCCAGCTACAAAAACCCAGCGAATCTGCACTCTAGCACAAAGCATAGTCTTTACAACAACCCCACCCCCCTGGAACTTAACCAGGCTACCCCAAATGCATACCAGATGATAGCCCTGTGTCTGTGCAACAACATGACACCCAGCCAGACACAACCCCCCCTTAATTTGAGGGAGACATTGAGCTTTGAAAGACAGGGGTAAGCCCAGCTACAAAAACCCAGCGAATCTGCACTCTAGCACAAAGCATAGTCTTTACAACAACCCCACCCCCCTGGAATTTAACCAGGCTACCCCAAATGCATACCAGATGATAGCCCTGTGTCTGTGCAACAACATGACACCCAGCCAGACACAACCCCCCCTTAATTTGAGGGAGACATTGAGCTTTGAAAGACAGGGGTAAGCCCAGCTACAAAAACCCAGCGAATCTGCACTCTAGCACAAAGCATAGTCTTTACAACAACCCCACCCCCCTGGAATTTAACCAGGCTACCCCAAATGCATACCAGATGATAGCCCTGTGTCTGTGCAACAACATGACACCCAGCCAGACACAACCCCCCCTTAATTTGAGGGAGACATTGAGCTTTGAAAGACAGGGGTAAGCCCAGCTACAAAAACCCAGCGAATCTGCACTCTAGCACAAAGCATAGTCTTTACAACAACCCCACCCCCCTGGAATTTAACCAGGCTACCCCAAATGCATACCAGATGATAGCCCTGTGTCTGTGCAACAACATGACACCCAGCCAGACACAACCCCCCCTTAATTTGAGGGAGACATTGAGCTTTGAAAGACAGGGGTAAGCCCAGCTACAAAAACCCAGCGAATCTGCACTCTAGCACAAAGCATAGTCTTTACAACAACCCCACCCCCCTGGAATTTAACCAGGCTACCCCAAATGCATACCAGATGATAGCCCTGTGTCTGTGCAACAACATGACACCCAGCCAGACACAACCCCCCCTTAATTTGAGGGAGACATTGAGCTTTGAAAGACAGGGGTAAGCCCAGCTACAAAAACCCAGCGAATCTGCACTCTAGCACAAAGCGTAGTCTTAACAACCATCCGAGCAAGAACAAACCAGTGCAAAAGTTAATTGCAAAAAAAGTAGTCGACTGCTGTGAGAAAAGAAGATCATTAGTTCTTTAGATTAACATTGATTATAGTTTCACTAGTGTGCAGCTTGTGCTATGATTTTAAATTAGTTGGATAAAGTCGATGTACATAGGACTGTATGAGACTTTAAATAAAGCATTGTCTTGTCTTGTCTTGTCTTACAACAACCCCACCCCCCTGGAATTTAACCAGGCTACCCCAAATGTGTAGTTCTAGAATATATTCATACTCCCTTTATAGAAGGGTTTGGAAATTGTTGGCGGGTTGGGGTTCTCATAAAGGCCGCAAAATTTAAGTAAATGTATGAAGCTTGACTGTAATTTCCAGAGAGGTTGGGGGGGAGGTCTAAGAAATAATCCTTTTCGTGGGGGAAGTATGGAAAATTTTCGGAACCACACAATGGATACCAGATGATAGCTCTGTTTTGGCAAAGTGTGATAATGAAAGATTTTTTAAAAGATAACGTCTTTATTATCAAATGCAAAAATATTATTAATCATTATTTTACAGTATATGTTTCATTTGTATTTGATAATGGTGATATGTCTCCGAATTTCACGGTTTAATAGAGTTCTGTAAAGGTTGCTGTACTTTAATGGACTCATTGTTGGGTTTTGGGCCATATGAAGAAAAATTATCACTATACACTTATCTAGTGCGCAATAAAGTTACATTACCTTGGCCGATGAATCGTCTTTTTAGAATAACTGGTATATTGACACCTTCTGCATTGTAAAGCTGACTTGATGGTACATGTCAGTTACATAAACAATAAAATATAAAATATGACAGTAAGCGTTTGTGAATTCAAATGTTATTGGACCAATCAATTTCAAGTATTTGGTAAGAAAGACAAGTTGTTTACAAATTTTTTGGATTGGTTTTGTTATCGTACAGCAAGAAAAGTTTGTTTCTATAAAACCTGAAGTCTTAAGGTACGAAGCTCTTTGAAAGGGCTTGAGCTTATGTGTTTTTCTATGCCAGGATTTTCCTTTTTAAGAGTAATTAAACAGTAATAAGAAAATCTATAACTGTAAGTCCTAAATAATCATGACCTCCTGGCAAAAGAGAATGAAATTGTATTTTCTCTGTATGGTGTTAAAAGCGACACAGTTTGTTTTCTATAAACAAGGTCAGTAAACAAGTGTTATGTTCTTTGAGTAAGCAAGATCACCAAACAGTCCTATTATTGGTTTTAATGCACCTGACATCACGGCGGCCATGTTGGATGATAAAAACAAATGCATTTCTGTCCTCTGGGAACTCAACTGTATTTTCATTTTTATGTATTGAATTGTTTTCAAGCCTGGTCGCCTTGTCACGTGGTTACAATCCAAGAATATTAAAAACCTTATTTATGATTATGCGTTCATGTTTCATGATGTTTTGACTCTTCATGCAATACTGAACTTCGTAAAGTAGGAAATTGCTGCATTCACAATAAATGTAAGGTGTTGTCAGAACAGTACGGAAATCTTGCCCCAGTGTCAATATCTTCAAAGTTTATGTTCCCTACCTGAATCCAGAAATCCAGAAAAGAATTAATAGCCTTCTTTTATAAAACGCGGACTTAGGTCACATTGATTCCTTTCAATCGATAGCCTGGATTCAACGTTTCAAGTTCATTTGTTTCTGGCTCCTGTGGTCTCGGGTTCTCATCCCGTTATAAAAGAATCAAAGGCTGAGAAGAGATCCGAAGTGTTTTGATACACGGATGGTGTTTGCAGGCAAATTTTCAAAATAGTTGTATATTTTTTTCACACCCGCGGCAAATGTAGCCACCCTGCCTGGAAATGCGGGCTCATATTCCAGTTGCAATGAAGGTCATGTGACAAAGTATCAAAATTTATGCATAATCATGTGCAAATCTACGCATAAATTATCATAACATATTTCAAGTCACATGGCGTTTGAAAAGCAAAAACATATCATCAATACATTGAGCTAAAGGGGTCTATTGAAACGTCTGTATGTCTCATATATTTTTCTTTTTAATGAAATAATAAAAGTCTGAAAAACAAATACAAATATTTTGAAAACTTGCCTGCAAACACCAGATCGACATTCAGTGAAGTAGCGAGATTGACACATTCCACAAATAGAATTGCAGCTTTTATAAGCATTCCCACACTCTGCCACACTTCTATACTTTCTCTAATTTTACCCTGTGGGAAAATAGCTCTTACATCCTTATCCAGTTGCCACAACGTTATTCAACATGTCCTACGCGAATGTTAGACGGGTGATGCTGCGGCACAAAAGAGCGGCAAAATGTCCTCTTTTGTCAAAATTTTTAAATCAATGTGTCACTACAGAGGAAGGAAACTTTGTTTCCACATCGGAGCTTTTTTCCGCCTATGAAACGGCAGTTTCAATTTGGACCGACGACGATAGTGTTCACGGCCAAACAAAGTTCCTAATGAAGAGAAGTGCTTTTAATCGAGTAAGTTCAAAAGTTGAAAAAGAAAACATCTCAAGGCATTGAAGGTGAAATGATCTAAAATCGTTTATTTTTATGTTAACAGCAACTAAAAAAGGAAATTTCCACCTTTTCATTCTCAAACAATGGAAATGTCACGTACGGCGTACAAAACAACACCAGAGGATACTTCAATATTAAACTCCACCGCGCCCGTCGTATGCTTGGCCATGAATTTGGAGGTGAACAGATGTTAAGAAACATCTCCGTATTCATGGCCAGGCATCCTCCACCAGTTCCTCCAATCGAGGTGAGTGTTTACTTGAGGCTCTTTCGTTCCTTTCCTGTTGAATATCTTTTCTTCTGGTTTAATGAAATGTTACTAGCTGATCAGTATTCGCACTTTTCTTGCACAGGTGCACGACGTTCCAAGTGACCCGCGAGGCGCGGGAAAATGCGCCTTCGCCAAACAAGACGTGGAAAGAGGACAGGTGGTGGCAGAGTACACGGGGGAGCTTATATCGATGACTGAGGCAACGAAACGCGAGGCGGAGTACGCAAGAGTAGGAAAGACATGTACCCTCATGGTCATAGATCACCGCGGCCAAAGTATCGCGTAAGTTACTGGCTTAAGCGCATTTTTGCAAATACTTTTACTACCTCCAAGACGACGTTATATAAACACGTGTAACCGTTGTTTTGACTTGACTTGTCGCCTTTGGATTTCTTTGAACTATCTTTCTGTTTCAACTTACTCGCGAGAACCAACAGTTACCCAGTATGTTATGAATATATGTGGGATATTCTTAATGTTTGTGTTAAGTTGTACACACTAAAACGTTATTTATTATTTACTTTCAGAATTGATCCTTACTATGGTGATATTCATGCCGAACTAAACTTGGCGGCAACTATCAACCATTCAAGGCAAAACGCAAATTTAAAGCCCTATGTTGATGATACATCATCGCGAGCAAGAGTGTTTTTCGTTGCTTTGCATGATATTCCACAATCTGTGGAATTCCTCTGGAATTACGGCGACGCAGATTGGGAATATCATACAAACAGTCAAACTCTTCCACCCTAGCTTTTACCGTTTCTTTTTCTTCTTTATTCTTTCCATTTTTTCTTAATCATAACTATAGTAAAATTCTCAAATCTGATTGGCTATCAACTGTGCTGATTTCACCACTTATAGGCCAATACGCGTTATGCCTACTAATTGGACATCACGCACCATTGCAATTGCGCACTCAAATGCTTTTTTTCTCACCGCTAGCAAAAAAATCTCGGAAGTTCTTGCGTTTTAATTTTGAAAAATCCTAAAATATCACACATTTTGTTATAGTTATATATGATTAAGTTGTAACAAACGTTCATGCAACCCAATACAGTCTGTAATCATAATCGAGATTTAAGTAATCACTCCCGCTGCGCGGTCCTCCGATTTTTTGTTGATCACGCGCATCATTACAGACCGAATTGGATTCTACTTAGTCCATCTATTGCCCTTATTACTAAATTTACAATTTATCGTGACGTTATTACAATACATACGGTACTTGTTTCATCCCCCTTTTTTGTCAATTTGGGCTAACCGGCATTACCAAACAGGCAATAATTGCCTTTACCTTTTTTTGTCTATCGATGCCAAAAATTGATTTTTATGTTGACATTTGTTATTCAGTAAAATGTTCTCAGAAATATCTGCTTTGCGCTACATTTCAGTCATGCATGCAATTTGATTACGGACCAAAAGTAAAGTTTTGTTTTATTGTGCGCGAGTGATTTTACGAGCTAGCTTTGCGCGCTCGAAATGAGTTTTAGCATCGACGACGGCTACAGCAACGAAAACGTCACTTTTAAAATGAATTTGCGTTTTTCAAATTTTATCGCGTTAATTCCAATTCACTGAAAATGTCTAGTGTAGGCAAATTTCCCTGGAGTTGATTTCTTAAGGACTGCACTCAAGTTTAGAAAGACAAAGAAAATTTCCCTATCGCTTGTTTACGTCCTCCATAAAACGTGAAATTAGGCTCGTAGTCGTGCAGCAATGGCAAAGAAATGTGCAAAAAAGTGATCTGCACGTGTAAACGTGATGTTTTGTTTAATAAACTTATTGCTGTTTTGACGTTCTCGTTTTGCCGTCGCCGTGGACCTTGCTAAAACTCCCTGCTGACAGAGATTGCGGTAAAAGGTTTATGGCTTAGGACATTTAATTTAGCCTGATGGGTGTTACTTTACTTTGAAGCTAAAGTATACTCACGTCTAAAAAAAATTCCTTTTCATGGGAGGTCGACGATTAGGGAGCTTTGGCATCGACGGCGGCAACAGCAGCGAAAACGTCAATTTTAAAACGAATAGGCGTTTTTTTTAAATCTTGCGGTGTTAATTCTAATTCTCTCCATAAAACGTATCGTAGTTGTGCGGGCAGTGACAGCAAAGAAGTAGATGCACGGGCAGACTTGCTTTTCTTAATAAACCTATAGCTTTTTTGACTTACTCGTTGCCGTGGCCGGACGTCGTTGCTATAGCTTCCTATGTCCTGATGTTTTTGCTTCATGTTTCTGTTATTTACCCTTAACTATAAGGTTTCCCTTAGTTTCTTACTGATTGCTATTTGGCTAAGGGAATATGTTTGATAAAGTGGACACCTATAATTTAGCTTGGAAACATAGCATCCTTTCTTTCATCAGCTGTACATAAATTGCGGTTGCATATTGGCCAATGCACCTTACAAGTCGTTGCTAACAGAGAACTTTATAAACGCAATAGTTTCTCATTCCTTTCTAGTTAAATCAAATTGAGTATACACAGCCAAAGCAAACTGATCGTGAGGACGGCACGCTTAAGCCTTTACCGCAGCGGGGCGCTCGTGCGATTATCAGTCGCCTTTAGTTCAACGTTTGCCTTTTAAAAAGGTCTCAGGGTGCAGTTACAAGTGTTTACTCAGTCGAACTGTGGTACATCGAGTTGTGAACACTACCAAACGGATACAGTGAATAAAATGTTCATGAACCTAATTATTGTCTCTCAATCCGATAAAACCAACGGTATCGTAATTAGGGTATAACAGTTATACAATATTGTAATTGGTATTATCACTATGTACACAAGTAGTGGTTATTCATTACTAGTCAGCATCATGACTGTCCTGATCAGCGGGAGCAACTGCCAATGCAGTGAAGAACCGTAAAGCCCTTTCAGATAAATATTTCTGGGCGAGTGTCATACAATTTGGTCTCACATTTTCGCGAACAGGTCTGCAATCTTGTCTCACAGGAACTAGATTCGCTGGATTCAATTCCTCACATTGTTTCTTCTTTACAAAAGAGACAATTGTTGGCTTTTCCACTGTATCCATTGTAAACCTGATAAAGGCGGTTTCATTGTGCCTGGTAAGCGTTAAGTTTCCTTCTTGATCTGGTATCTCACCATAGCCAAAATTCATAAACGCAATTTTTCCCACTCCGAATTTTTCTCCTTTAATGTCCTCGCTTCTAGCAATGTATTTCTTCTTTAAGTACGATTTATAGTTCATTATCTGATGAAGGCTTACCCAATGGCTTCTGACGTTACGTAAATGGCTATTTCGTAGAGAAATTGCCCATTCTTGAGGAGTTTCGATTTTTTCCTGAGTGTTAAAGAATTGCTGAATACACCCGAATCTTCTATCACATATTGAAAAGGAATGCCCTTCCAACAAAAATTTCAGATCTACTCGAAGAAACCTTCCATTCTGGACAAGGGTGTCCAAGTAAAAAAATAAAAAGCAGTGTTTAAACTGTGCTGGCGAGTTGTCTGCCCATAGTATTAAATGATGAAATGTCCCGTACCTTTCTATTAGTGTCTCCAATACGTAGTTAAGTAAAGATATCACTTCATTAGGACCACTTCCGCCAATGGATTCATCGTAAAAAAAACAGTTCATAATATCCTCATTGGCTGAATAGACCCCGAAAAGATTGGTCCTTAACTTTCTCAAGTAAAAGGAATCTTGAGAGGAAACTTTTGGCGTCGGAAGACACTTATGATAGTCCATTTGGAGAACCAACACTCTTGGCATCATCGTTAAATGGCACCCCTGGGTTACAATCCGGTCGAAACGGAATAATAGTTCAATGGGCCGAAGATTTAACAAAGGTCAGTAGTCGGATGGGCGCATTATTTATAAGTATGTTCACTTGCTTGTTTTGTCGCAATATTAAAAAAATGTAAAGTCGCGAAAACTCTAGTTTTTTCTCATAAAATGCAGCTATTTTGTAGAACGTGTTTCACAACTCGGGAATTACACCTGAATTCTAGACTTTTCGTGAATCACGCAGTTGAATTTCCTTAAGGCCGACTGTTTCAAGGGCGAAGTTGATAAAGTATTATCATTATTATGCAAAAAGTGAGTGCATTTCTTATTTTTGATGGAGTAATATTTGTGTCTTTTAGGAGGAAAAATTACACAAAAATGCATTTTTCTCTTCTCATCCCACACGATTACAGAGGCTATTTTTAAAAAAACTATACTGATAAGTAGCGAAACTGTTAACACCTGGTAGATTGGTTATAATTGACGTCAGAAAACGTTTTTATAGTTACTTTTTTATCACGATGCTAGAAAATTCTAGTAAGCTCTATCTTCCATGAAGAATATAAAATGAATAAGAATCACACGGGTGAGATTAAAACATTTTCCTTTCCTTCAACAATGGGCTCTTTTGCTCAGCAAGAAACAGAGATGAACTTAAGTGGGGTTGATGTTAATCGCCTATTGTACATTTTTGACAGTTCGAATCCGTGGCAATATTTTAGACAAGGTAAACCTCTTGCAAGCTCGGTAGAGAAAGGAAGGAGAACTTTGAGTTCCAGAAGCAAGTTAAAAAAGGTTTACGTGCCAAAGGCGAACCGAGTGAACCGGCGCAAAAATGCTGCCTTTGGTTTGCACAATTTGAACTTGACCTGTTGTGACAATGGATGCCTCCTGAGACACGGTCTGTGTAATATAAAACGCATCATACGGCAGCAAAGGGACCTGCTTTATAAGAAACAATACAATGAACAAAATTATCTTCTGTCAAAACTTGTGGAAGTGAAGATCACGCAAACCGGAAAACGAAAAATAACATACAAGTCCCCATCGCTGGGTGAAGTATGCAAGACTGCGTTCCTCAAGGTTTATGGTATATCAAAGCATAAAATAGAATGTCTGCTAAAAAAAATGAGCCCTGAAGGACCATTTATAGAGCCCGACCAAAGAGGGCAAACCACTCCTCGAAGACTTTTGCCTGAAACAAAACAGACCGTCATCGACTTTATACTTTCACATGACGCGTCCGAGTCTCATTATAGAAGATCGCGAAGTGGCAGCAAAAAGTATTTTGAATCCAATGAAACACTACGAAAAATGTGGTCGGAATATGTTCGTGAACATCCTGATGTCAAGACGACCAGGTTAAAAAGAAAAAACAAAGGACCTGTTATAAGTTTTTCAACTTTTAGAAATATCTTTAACACCGAATTGAAAGATGTTCTTAGCTTCAGAAAATCTAGGCTCGATACCTGTCAAGTTTGTGACAAGACTAATAACCGACTTAAGTATCTAAAATCTTTACGAAATCGAAGCGTCAAGCAAGATCAAGAGATCCGCGATCTGACTCATTCAAAGAACTCTCATCTCAGAGAAAGTGAAGCAAGGTTTGCTTCCTTGAAATATGACGTAACAGTATTGGCTTTAAAAGTGCAGTAAACCCGAGCTGAGACACTTTTTTTAGTTAGTTTAAATAGCAAAAATAAAGAAAAGATAAAAATACGACTGAAATAGATCTTTTTACAGTCTTATTTATTTTTAATTGTGATTATTACAGTTTTCATTTCTGTAACTTTTTTTCTCTCTCTCTTACCATTGCTGAATGATCTGATTTTTATATATTTTTTTTCTGTTAATAGAGGGCCACAAATAAATGAGTTTTAACTGTAAAAAGGTTATCTGCTGTCTAAATAAAGTCTTCACTCCACTTTATCCGACTGCATAATTTGCCAGCCAGATCATAATTACATCATATGGATCATTCCCCTTAACAGGAAGGACGTTTCTATGTTACGCTACGATATACATATGCCCCTTACTGATGTACGTTTGTAGTCTACAAAGAGGCAACACTTGTAAATGGTGAGAAACTATCTTCCCGCTCGTTCGAATCTTTTTGCAATACAAAGATTTAAAGATCACTGTCTAAGTCACAAATTTAATGGGAAGCTTAAAAAAAAAAACGGGAGGAGAAAGAAATAACAAGTATCTTTCGTTGCAGCATTTTTATTTATTTTTGTTGCAGTCAAGTAATATTAAGATAATTTTACCTCAACGGTACCGAGACTTTAACAAAAGCAAGGCTCATATCACTTCCGTACATAATTTTTTATAACATAAACTCCTTTGCGCGGGCACCCCCAACGACAATTTCCTCCTAATATATTTTAAACACTTCTTAGGCTATCCAGAGTACTTTTAAATCTCTAGAAATGCATCGTCAGTGTCGCTATAAAATTTTGTGTATCAGTTCGGTCATCCTACGGTATTTTGAGTCTTTTGAAAAATACGAGGGCTTCACCGTTAATTTACCGTAAATATTAGATGCACTTAAAGGTTTTAAAAAAGTTAAAACTGCATAATTGATTCCTGTTAGGAACATCACATTTTAGAGTCCGAAATTTTCCATTTTTTCTGCCTACGATAAATAGCCTAGACTGGGGGGTAAAATGTGAAGAATCAAACTTAAAATAAAATAATGGAAATTCATTAACTAAGTTTCAAAATTTGTATATGAATAGATCAATATTCATAAGCAGATTTTAAGCAATCCTCAAGCAGTAGAAAATAATAGGCCTGTTCTCCCTCTCCGTAGAGAAATTATAAAGTAAACAGTCGCTGGGTGTGCCTGTTTTAAAAAATAAGAAAAAAAGGCTAAAGTTATTTAAGAGTCATCTCCAAAAATTCAATGACTTAAAACCTATCAAAAAAATTATTTAAACAAAATTAATCGACTAATAAGCCAAGAAACTCCAAATGCATACCAGATGATAGCCCTGTTTCTGTGCAACACGATGACACCCAGCCAGACACAACCCCCCCTTAATTTGAGGGAGACATTGAGCTTTGAAAGACAGGGGTAAGCCCAGCTACAAAAACCCAGCGAATCTGCACTCTAGCACAAAGCATAGTCTTTACAACAACCCCACCCCCCTGGAATTTAACCAGGCTACCCCAAATGCATACCAGATGATAGCCCTGTGTCTGTGCAACAACATGACACCCAGCCAGACACAACCCCCCCTTAATTTGAGGGAGACATTGAGCTTTGAAAGACAGGGGTAAGCCCAGCTACAAAAACCCAGCGAATCTGCACTCTAGCACAAAGCATAGTCTTTACAACAACCCCACTCCCCTGGAATTTAACCAGGCTACCCCAAATGCATACCAGATGATAGCCCTGTGTCTGTGCAACAACATGACACCCAGCCAGACACAACCCCCCCTTAATTTGAGGGAGACATTGAGCTTTGAAAGACAGGGGTAAGCCCAGCTACAAAAACCCAGCGAATCTGCACTCTAGCACAAAGCATAGTCTTTACAACAACCCCACCCCCCTGGAATTTAACCAGGCTACCCCAAATGCATACCAGATGATAGCCCTGTGTCTGTGCAACAACATGACACCCAGCCAGACACAACCCCCCCTTAATTTGAGGGAGACATTGAGCTTTGAAAGACAGGGGTAAGCCCAGCTACAAAAACCCAGCGAATCTGCACTCTAGCACAAAGCATAGTCTTTACAACAACCCCACCCCCCTGGAATTTAACCAGGCTACCCCAAATGCATACCAGATGATAGCCCTGTGTCTGTGCAACAACATGACACTTAGTTTGACGGAAGCCCCCCTCAAAAAATATTATCTGGGCCAACGGGGGCAACAGCCCGTCCCTACGGGACGGACTGTTGCCCCCCTCGTGCAAATTTTCTGGAATTTGCACTGATTTCTGTCACTTGCAGGAAGTTATTTGAAGCCCATGGTTAAGAGGTGAGGGTGGTTAGTCCTGAAGAGCGAGATTGTTATTTTTACACTAAAAGTATCAGGGCTTTAAGCAAATTAAGTTTTAAAAGATTGCCTGCAATGTGCTGGACTTGACTTAAGATTTCAGGCAACCCGGTTTTCAAAACTCCAGGTAGATATCTCCAATTATTGACCTTTCTGCATCTTAACTGTCAATTCCTACTAACATTTTTATTTTTTACAGTGAAAGAGGTATTTGGATGGTGAATCCCTGGAGATATATACCTGGTTTTTTGAAAACCGGGCTACTAAAAAATGTCAGTCTCTCACACTGATTGTTAATTTGATGGCCCTTGTTACTTGAAAAGTAAAATCTCACCTCAAAAAGAAATTATTGAATACATGAGCTTCCATTTGATAGAATCATCTGTCTTGAAAGTAACAAAAGTGAAGTTTTCCTCATTAATCTGGAAAATAAGGCATTTTAAGAAGCAATTTTTAGTGTCGGTGTCACCGATTGCAAAGCCAATTCCCCAGTTCACCCCATTTTTAATTGAAGCTGGTCTCCCACTGAAACAATCTAAGCCAACACTGCTCAACAATACCAAGTCCTAAAACCAGCAGTTCAACTGCTTGCTGACTAGGAACATTATCAACAGGGTGGGTCATTGCTTGCATGCAAACAGCACAAACAAACTGCATAAGAGTGCAAAAACACATCAAACTTTACAACAACCCCACTTCCCTGGAATTTAACCAGGCTACCCCAAATGCATACCAGACGATAGCCCCGTGTCTGTGCAACAACATGGCACCCAGCCAGACACAACCCACCCTTAATTTGAGTGAGACATTGACCTTTGAAAGACAGGGGTAGCCCCGGTACAAAAACTCAGCGAATCCGCCCTCTAGCACAAAGCATAGTCTTCACAACAACCCCACCCCCCTGGAATTTAACCAGGCTACCCCAAATGCATACCAGATGATAGCCCTGTGTCTGTGCAACAACATGACACCCAGCCAGACACAACCCCCCCTTAATTTGAGGGAGACATTGAGCTTTGAAAGACAGGGGTAAGCCCAGCTACAAAAACCCAGCGAATCTGCACTCTAGCACAAAGCATAGTCTTTACAACAACCCCACCCCCCTGGAATTTAACCAGGCTACCCCAAATGCATACCAGATGATAGCCCTGTGTCTGTGCAACAACATGACACCCAGCCAGACACAACCCCCCCTTAATTTGAGGGAGACATTGAGCTTTGAAAGACAGGGGTAAGCCCAGCTACAAAAACCCAGCGAATCTGCACTCTAGCACAAAGCATAGTCTTTACAACAACCCCACCCCCCTGGAATTTAACCAGGCTACCCCAAATGCATACCAGATGATAGCCCTGTGTCTGTGCAACAACATGACACCCAGCCAGACACAACCCCCCCTTAATTTGAGGGAGACATTGAGCTTTGAAAGACAGGGGTAAGCCCAGCTACAAAAACCCAGCGAATCTGCACTCTAGCACAAAGCATAGTCTTTACAACAACCCCACCCCCCTGGAATTTAACCAGGCTACCCCAAATGCATACCAGATGATAGCCCTGTGTCTGTGCAACAACATGACACCCAGCCAGACACAACCCCCCCTTAATTTGAGGGAGACATTGAGCTTTGAAAGACAGGGGTAAGCCCAGCTACAAAAACCCAGCGAATCTGCACTCTAGCACAAAGCATAGTCTTTACAACAACCCCACCCCCCTGGAATTTAACCAGGCTACCCCAAATGCATACCAGATGATAGCCCTGTGTCTGTGCAACAACATGACACTTAGTTTGACGGAAGCCCCCCTCAAAAAATATTATCTGGGCCAACGGGGGCAACAGCCCGTCCCTACGGGACGGACTGTTGCCCCCCTCGTGCAAATTTTCTGGAATTTGCACTGATTTCTGTCACTTGCAGGAAGTTATTTGAAGCCCATGGTTAAGAGGTGAGGGTGGTTAGTCCTGAAGAGCGAGATTGTTATTTTTACACTAAAAGTATCAGGGCTTTAAGCAAATTAAGTTTTAAAAGATTGCCTGCAATGTGCTGGACTTGACTTAAGATTTCAGGCAACCCGGTTTTCAAAACTCCAGGTAGATATCTCCAATTATTGACCTTTCTGCATCTTAACTGTCAATTCCTACTAACATTTTTATTTTTTACAGTGAAAGAGGTATTTGGATGGTGAATCCCTGGAGATATATACCTGGTTTTTTGAAAACCGGGCTACTAAAAAATGTCAGTCTCTCACACTGATTGTTAATTTGATGGCCCTTGTTACTTGAAAAGTAAAATCTCACCTCAAAAAGAAATTATTGAATACATGAGCTTCCATTTGATAGAATCATCTGTCTTGAAAGTAACAAAAGTGAAGTTTTCCTCATTAATCTGGAAAATAAGGCATTTTAAGAAGCAATTTTTAGTGTCGGTGTCACCGATTGCAAAGCCAATTCCCCAGTTCACCCCATTTTTAATTGAAGCTGGTCTCCCACTGAAACAATCTAAGCCAACACTGCTCAACAATACCAAGTCCTAAAACCAGCAGTTCAACTGCTTGCTGACTAGGAACATTATCAACAGGGTGGGTCATTGCTTGCATGCAAACAGCACAAACAAACTGCATAAGAGTGCAAAAACACATCAAACTTTACAACAACCCCACTTCCCTGGAATTTAACCAGGCTACCCCAAATGCATACCAGACGATAGCCCCGTGTCTGTGCAACAACATGGCACCCAGCCAGACACAACCCACCCTTAATTTGAGTGAGACATTGACCTTTGAAAGACAGGGGTAGCCCCGGTACAAAAACTCAGCGAATCCGCCCTCTAGCACAAAGCATAGTCTTCACAACAACCCCACCCCCCTGGAATTTAACCAGGCTACCCCAAATGCATACCAGATGATAGCCCTGTGTCTGTGCAACAACATGACACCCAGCCAGACACAACCCCCCCTTAATTTGAGGGAGACATTGAGCTTTGAAAGACAGGGGTAAGCCCAGCTACAAAAACCCAGCGAATCTGCACTCTAGCACAAAGCATAGTCTTTACAACAACCCCACCCCCCTGGAATTTAACCAGGCTACCCCAAATGCATACCAGATGATAGCCCTGTGTCTGTGCAACAACATGACACCCAGCCAGACACAACCCCCCCTTAATTTGAGGGAGACATTGAGCTTTGAAAGACAGGGGTAAGCCCAGCTACAAAAACCCAGCGAATCTGCACTCTAGCACAAAGCATAGTCTTTACAACAACCCCACCCCCCTGGAATTTAACCAGGCTACCCCAAATGCATACCAGATGATAGCCCTGTGTCTGTGCAACAACATGACACTTAGTTTGACGGAAGCCCCCCTCAAAAAATATTATCTGGGCCAACGGGGGCAACAGCCCGTCCCTACGGGACGGACTGTTGCCCCCCTCGTGCAAATTTTCTGGAATTTGCACTGATTTCTGTCACTTGCAGGAAGTTATTTGAAGCCCATGGTTAAGAGGTGAGGGTGGTTAGTCCTGAAGAGCGAGATTGTTATTTTTACACTAAAAGTATCAGGGCTTTAAGCAAATTAAGTTTTAAAAGATTGCCTGCAATGTGCTGGACTTGACTTAAGATTTCAGGCAACCCGGTTTTCAAAACTCCAGGTAGATATCTCCAATTATTGACCTTTCTGCATCTTAACTGTCAATTCCTACTAACATTTTTATTTTTTACAGTGAAAGAGGTATTTGGATGGTGAATCCCTGGAGATATATACCTGGTTTTTTGAAAACCGGGCTACTAAAAAATGTCAGTCTCTCACACTGATTGTTAATTTGATGGCCCTTGTTACTTGAAAAGTAAAATCTCACCTCAAAAAGAAATTATTGAATACATGAGCTTCCATTTGATAGAATCATCTGTCTTGAAAGTAACAAAAGTGAAGTTTTCCTCATTAATCTGGAAAATAAGGCATTTTAAGAAGCAATTTTTAGTGTCGGTGTCACCGATTGCAAAGCCAATTCCCCAGTTCACCCCATTTTTAATTGAAGCTGGTCTCCCACTGAAACAATCTAAGCCAACACTGCTCAACAATACCAAGTCCTAAAACCAGCAGTTCAACTGCTTGCTGACTAGGAACATTATCAACAGGGTGGGTCATTGCTTGCATGCAAACAGCACAAACAAACTGCATAAGAGTGCAAAAACACATCAAACTTTACAACAACCCCACTTCCCTGGAATTTAACCAGGCTACCCCAAATGCATACCAGACGATAGCCCCGTGTCTGTGCAACAACATGGCACCCAGCCAGACACAACCCACCCTTAATTTGAGTGAGACATTGACCTTTGAAAGACAGGGGTAGCCCCGGTACAAAAACTCAGCGAATCCGCCCTCTAGCACAAAGCATAGTCTTCACAACAACCCCACCCCCCTGGAATTTAACCAGGCTACCCCAAATGCATACCAGATGATAGCCCTGTGTCTGTGCAACAACATGACACCCAGCCAGACACAACCCCCCCTTAATTTGAGGGAGACATTGAGCTTTGAAAGACAGGGGTAAGCCCAGCTACAAAAACCCAGCGAATCTGCACTCTAGCACAAAGCATAGTCTTTACAACAACCCCACCCCCCTGGAATTTAACCAGGCTACCCCAAATGCATACCAGATGATAGCCCTGTGTCTGTGCAACAACATGACACCCAGCCAGACACAACCCCCCCTTAATTTGAGGGAGACATTGAGCTTTGAAAGACAGGGGTAAGCCCAGCTACAAAAACCCAGCGAATCTGCACTCTAGCACAAAGCATAGTCTTTACAACAACCCCACCCCCCTGGAATTTAACCAGGCTACCCCAAATGCATACCAGATGATAGCCCTGTGTCTGTGCAACAACATGACACCCAGCCAGACACAACCCCCCCTTAATTTGAGGGAGACATTGAGCTTTGAAAGACAGGGGTAAGCCCAGCTACAAAAACCCAGCGAATCTGCACTCTAGCACAAAGCATAGTCTTTACAACAACCCCACCCCCCTGGAATTTAACCAGGCTACCCCAAATGCATACCAGATGATAGCCCTGTGTCTGTGCAACAACATGACACCCAGCCAGACACAACCCCCCCTTAATTTGAGGGAGACATTGAGCTTTGAAAGACAGGGGTAAGCCCAGCTACAAAAACCCAGCGAATCTGCACTCTAGCACAAAGCATAGTCTTTACAACAACCCCACCCCCCTGGAACTTAACCAGGCTACCCCAAATGCATACCAGATGATAGCCCTGTGTCTGTGCAACAACATGACACCCAGCCAGACACAACTCCCCCTTAATTTGAGGGAGACATTGAGCTTTGAAAGACAGGGGTAAGCCCAGCTACAAAAACCCAGCGAATCTGCACTCTAGCACAAAGCATAGTCTTTACAACAACCCCACCCCCCTGGAACTTAACCAGGCTACCCCAAATGCATACCAGATGATAGCCCTGTGTCTGTGCAACAACATGACACCCAGCCAGACACAACTCCCCCTTAATTTGAGGGAGACATTGAGCTTTGAAAGACAGGGGTAAGCCCAGCTACAAAAACCCAGCGAATCTGCACTCTAGCACAAAGCATAGTCTTTACAACAACCCCACCCCCCTGGAACTTAACCAGGCTACCCCAAATGCATACCAGATGATAGCCCTGTGTCTGTGGAACAACATGACACCCAGCCAGACACAACCCCCCCTTAATTTGAGGGAGACATTGAGCTTTGAAAGACAGGGGTAAGCCCAGCTACAAAAACCCAGCGAATCTGCACTCTAGCACAAAGCATAGTCTTTACAACAACCCCACCCCCCTGGAATTTAACCAGGCTACCCCAAATGCATACCAGATGATAGCCCTGTGTCTGTGCAACAACATGACACCCAGCCAGACACAACCCCCCTTAATTTGAGGGAGACATTGAGCTTTGAAAGACAGGGGTAAGCCCAGCTACAAAAACCCAGCGAATCTGCACTCTAGCACAAAGCATAGTCTTTACAACAACCCCACCCCCCTGGAATTTAACCAGGCTACCCCAAATGCATACCAGATGATAGCCCTGTGTCTGTGCAACAACATGACACCCAGCCAGACACAACCCACCCTTAATTTGAGTGAGACATTGACCTTTGAAAGACAGGGGTAGCCCCGGTACAAAAACTCAGCGAATCCGCCCTCTAGCACAAAGCATAGTCTTTACAACAACCCCACCCCCCTGGAATTTAACCAGGCTACCCCAAATGCATACCAGATGATAGCCCTGTGTCTGTGCAACAACATGACACTTAGTTTGACGGAAGCCCCCCTCAAAAAATATTATCTGGGCCAACGGGGGCAACAGCCCGTCCCTACGGGACGGACTGTTGCCCCCCTCGTGCAAATTTTCTGGAATTTGCACTGATTTCTGTCACTTGCAGGAAGTTATTTGAAGCCCATGGTTAAGAGGTGAGGGTGGTTAGTCCTGAAGAGCGAGATTGTTATTTTTACACTAAAAGTATCAGGGCTTTAAGCAAATTAAGTTTTAAAAGATTGCCTGCAATGTGCTGGACTTGACTTAAGATTTCAGGCAACCCGGTTTTCAAAACTCCAGGTAGATATCTCCAATTATTGACCTTTCTGCATCTTAACTGTCAATTCCTACTAACATTTTTATTTTTTACAGTGAAAGAGGTATTTGGATGGTGAATCCCTGGAGATATATACCTGGTTTTTTGAAAACCGGGCTACTAAAAAATGTCAGTCTCTCACACTGATTGTTAATTTGATGGCCCTTGTTACTTGAAAAGTAAAATCTCACCTCAAAAAGAAATTATTGAATACATGAGCTTCCATTTGATAGAATCATCTGTCTTGAAAGTAACAAAAGTGAAGTTTTCCTCATTAATCTGGAAAATAAGGCATTTTAAGAAGCAATTTTTAGTGTCGGTGTCACCGATTGCAAAGCCAATTCCCCAGTTCACCCCATTTTTAATTGAAGCTGGTCTCCCACTGAAACAATCTAAGCCAACACTGCTCAACAATACCAAGTCCTAAAACCAGCAGTTCAACTGCTTGCTGACTAGGAACATTATCAACAGGGTGGGTCATTGCTTGCATGCAAACAGCACAAACAAACTGCATAAGAGTGCAAAAACACATCAAACTTTACAACAACCCCACTTCCCTGGAATTTAACCAGGCTACCCCAAATGCATACCAGACGATAGCCCCGTGTCTGTGCAACAACATGGCACCCAGCCAGACACAACCCACCCTTAATTTGAGTGAGACATTGACCTTTGAAAGACAGGGGTAGCCCCGGTACAAAAACTCAGCGAATCCGCCCTCTAGCACAAAGCATAGTCTTCACAACAACCCCACCCCCCTGGAATTTAACCAGGCTACCCCAAATGCATACCAGATGATAGCCCTGTGTCTGTGCAACAACATGACACCCAGCCAGACACAACCCCCCCTTAATTTGAGGGAGACATTGAGCTTTGAAAGACAGGGGTAAGCCCAGCTACAAAAACCCAGCGAATCTGCACTCTAGCACAAAGCATAGTCTTTACAACAACCCCACCCCCCTGGAATTTAACCAGGCTACCCCAAATGCATACCAGATGATAGCCCTGTGTCTGTGCAACAACATGACACCCAGCCAGACACAACCCCCCCTTAATTTGAGGGAGACATTGAGCTTTGAAAGACAGGGGTAAGCCCAGCTACAAAAACCCAGCGAATCTGCACTCTAGCACAAAGCATAGTCTTTACAACAACCCCACCCCCCTGGAATTTAACCAGGCTACCCCAAATGCATACCAGATGATAGCCCTGTGTCTGTGCAACAACATGACACCCAGCCAGACACAACCCCCCCTTAATTTGAGGGAGACATTGAGCTTTGAAAGACAGGGGTAAGCCCAGCTACAAAAACCCAGCGAATCTGCACTCTAGCACAAAGCATAGTCTTTACAACAACCCCACCCCCCTGGAATTTAACCAGGCTACCCCAAATGCATACCAGATGATAGCCCTGTGTCTGTGCAACAACATGACACCCAGCCAGACA
>NW_027332332.1:0-25763 GCF_958299795.1 Porites lutea | reverse complement strand
AAAAACTTCGACCGCGCCCCTTCCTTCGAACAACCTGTGCAAAAACAATCTTTGACATAAAAAAGTTGCTCTTACCAAATGTTCAAGAACCACAAGTTTCAACAACCAACAACCAAGCAAACAAAAATGCTCAAGATTGGTTCCCAAAATGGGTTCCAAAATGGATCCCAAAACGGGGACCAAAACGGGGGACCAAATTGGACCACTCGAATTGGGGGCGTGCCTCTTATGTTTCTTATTAACAAAACCCAAAACTGGCCCCCAAAACGGGGGCCAAAAATGAATCCAAAAACGGTCCCCAAAACGGGCCCCAAAAGCAGTCCCCAAGAACGAATGTAAACACAAACAATGAAGGCCCAACCATGTCAAATTGTCCGGCCTCGCACATCCGGACGAACACGCACAAGCAGACGCCGCATGGATTCTTTCTAAGTTACTTGATACATCTTGTCTGCAAGCCCTGACACGAAACAAACTTCACCACCAACTTCTTGACACTTTGCACTTCTTTTCAACAACTCCGGAGGAATGCCCATGTAGCCCTGAAAATCCATGATTTTTGGACCCCCAAACCAGGAACCAAGATTGGAGGACTTGTCCTTCTTATCAGGAACACCTACGACCCTCAAACCTGCATGTCAGAAGCGCACCTACGACCCTCACAGCTCAACCTACGACCCTTCAAGGTCACACCTACGACCTTCAAACCCGCATGTCAGGAGCCCACCTACGACCCTCACAGCTCCACCTACGACCCTTTAAGGTCACACCTACGACCCTCAAACCCGCATGTCAGGAGCCCACCTACGACCCTCACAGCTCCACCTACGACCCTTCAAGGTCACAACTACGACCCTCAAACCCGCATGTCAGGAAGCCACGACGACCCTTTTCGCACTTTGGCCGAATACAAAGGTATTACCCAAAGCGCGTAGAAGGAAGAAGGGAGCAACACAGACTGTTCCGAGAAGCTGTTTTAGCGTTGTATGGTGTTCACATTGCCAAAGCGCAGAATGTAGCTAACGTCTTTCTTTCCAATTGCGCTTTCGAGCTTTGCTTCCTTATTTTGTCATAGATAGATCGCCTAGGGGCATGATGCCCCAATCCATCTGTCTTTTCTTTGTGATGCGCATAGACAGCATCACAAATTGTCAAGCACAGCAGAACGATATATCGGGGCTGTTTGGACGCACCCGCCCATGTTTCTCGGCACCCGCACAAAACAAATTCTCTAGTGAAGTCGGGACCTTGTCGGGGGCCTTCGCAAGGCTTTTCCAATAAATGGTCAAGTGGAGTGAAGCTTTCTCAAAGGGTACCCCTTGAAATTCTCCGGTCAAACCATGCTGTGTCCCTAGCACAAATCCATCATACAATGCTTCACGGCCACAAAAACAGGGCCCGGAATCCGGAATAATCTAGGCTGGACATTCGAACAAAAAACTGCCGTAATATGTGGCTGCTGATTACGCTGCCTTTCATGAAGGCTGGCAGGGTCTTGTCAAACATGCGGCAGCCAAAAAATCACACGTATATAGGAATGAAAATTCCCCAGCATATTGTTTTCGAGGCCCCAAATTGGGGCCCAGAAACAGCAAGAAACCTCGGACCACATCGGCGTACCCCCTAAGTAGCGGCAAGGCTTTGGCAAGACAAAGCATGCTTGCAACCACGACTATGAAAAACTTTGACCGCGCCCCTTCCTTCGAACAACCTGTGCAAAAACAATCTTTGACATAAAAAAGTTGCTCTTACCAAATGTTCAAGAACCACAAGTTTCAACAACCAACAACCAAGCAAACAAAAATGCGCTCAAGATTGGTTCCCAAAATGGGTTCCAAAATGGATCCCCACAAACGGGACCCAAAACGGGGACCAAAATTGGAACCGAATTGGGGGCGTGCATCTTGTTTCTTATTAACAAAACCCAAAACTGGCCCCCAAAACGGGGGCCAAAAATGAATCCAAAAACGGTCCCCAAAACGGGCCCCAAAAGCAGTCCCCAAGAACGAATGTAAACACAAACAATGAAGGCCCAACCATGTCAAATTGTCCGGCCTCGCACATCCGGACGAACACGCACAAGCAGACGCCGCATGGATTCTTTCTAAGTTACTTGATACATCTTGTCTGCAAGCCCTGACACGAAACAAACTTCACCACCAACTTCTTGACACTTTGCACTTCTTTTCAACAACTCCGGAGGAATGCCCATGTAGCCCTGAAAATCCATGATTTTTGGACCCCCAAACCAGGAACCAAGATTGGAGGACTTGTCCTTCTTATCAGGAAACACCTACGACCCTCAAACCTGCATGTCAGAAGCGCACCTACGACCCTCACAGCTCAACCTACGACCCTTCAAGGTCACACCTACGACCTTCAAACCCGCATGTCAGGAGCCCACCTACGACCCTCACAGCTCCACCTACGACCCTTTAAGGTCACACCTACGACCCTCAAACCCGCATGTCAGGAGCCCACCTACGACCCTCACAGCTCCACCTACGACCCTTCAAGGTCACAACTACGACCCTCAAACCCGCATGTCAGGAAGCCACGACGACCCTTTTCGCACTTTGGCCGAATACAAAGGTATTACCCAAAGCGCGTAGAAGGAAGAAGGGAGCAACACAGACTGTTCCGAGAAGCTGTTTTAGCGTTGTATGGTGTTCACATTGCCAAAGCGCAGAATGTAGCTAACGTCTTTCTTTCCAATTGCGCTTTCGAGCTTTGCTTCCTTATTTTGTCATAGATAGATCGCCTAGGGGCATGATGCCCCAATCCATCTGTCTTTTCTTTGTGATGCGCATAGACAGCATCACAAATTGTCAAGCACAGCAGAACGATATATCGGGGCTGTTTGGACGCACCCGCCCATGTTTCTCGGCACCCGCACAAAACAAATTCTCTAGTGAAGTCGGGACCTTGTCGGGGGCCTTCGCAAGGCTTTTCCAATAAATGGTCAAGTGGAGTGAAGCTTTCTCAAAGGGTACCCCTTGAAATTCTCCGGTCAAACCATGCTGTGTCCTAGCACAAATCCATCATACAATGCTTCACGGCCACAAAAACAGGGCCCGGAATCCGGAATAATCTAGGCTGGACATTCGAACAAAAAAACTGCCGTAATATGTGGCTGCTGATTACGCTGCCTTTCATGAAGGCTGGCAGGGTCTTGTCAAACATGCGGCAGCCAAAAAATCACACGTATATAGGAATGAAAATTCCCCAGCATATTGTTTTCGAGGCCCCAAATTGGGGCCCAGAAACAGCAAGAAACCTCGGACCACATCGGCGTACCCCCTAAGTAGCGGCAAGGCTTGGCAAGACAAAGCATGCTTGCAACCACGACTATGAAAAACTTTGACCGCGCCCCTTCCTTCGAACAACCTGTGCAAAAACAATCTTTGACATAAAAAAGTTGCTCTTACCAAATGTTCAAGAACCACAAGTTTCAACAACCAACAACCAAGCAAACAAAAATGCTCAAGATTGGTTCCCAAAATGGGTTCCAAAATGGATCCCAAAACGGGACCCAAAACGGGGACCAAAATTGGAACCGAATTGGGGGCGTGCATCTTGTTTCTTATTAACAAAACCCAAAACTGGCCCCCAAAACGGGGGCCAAAAATGAATCCAAAAACGGTCCCAAAACGGGCCCCAAAAGCAGTCCCCAAGAACGAATGTAAACACAAACAATGAAGGCCCAACCATGTCAAATTGTCCGGCCTCGCACATCCGGACGAACACGCACAAGCAGACGCCGCATGGATTCTTTCTAAGTTACTTGATACATCTTGTCTGCAAGCCCTGACACGAAACAAACTTCACCACCAACTTCTTGACACTTTGCACTTCTTTTCAACAACTCCGGAGGAATGCCCATGTAGCCCTGAAAATCCATGATTTTTGGACCCCCAAACCAGGAACCAAGATTGGAGGACTTGTCCTTCTTATCAGGAAACACCTACGACCCTCAAACCTGCATGTCAGAAGCGCACCTACGACCCTCACAGCTCAACCTACGACCCTTCAAGGTCACACCTACGACCTTCAAACCCGCATGTCAGGAGCCCACCTACGACCCTCACAGCTCCACCTACGACCCTTTAAGGTCACACCTACGACCCTCAAACCCGCATGTCAGGAGCCCACCTACGACCCTCACAGCTCCACCTACGACCCTTCAAGGTCACAACTACGACCCTCAAACCCGCATGTCAGGAAGCCACGACGACCCTTTTCGCACTTTGGCCGAATACAAAGGTATTACCCAAAGCGCGTAGAAGGAAGAAGGGAGCAACACAGACTGTTCCGAGAAGCTGTTTTAGCGTTTGTATGGTGTTCACATTGCCAAAGCGCAGAATGTAGCTAACGTCTTTCTTTCCAATTGCGCTTTCGAGCTTTGCTTCCTTATTTTGTCATAGATAGATCGCCTAGGGGCATGATGCCCCAATCCATCTGTCTTTTCTTTGTGATGCGCATAGACAGCATCACAAATTGTCAAGCACAGCAGAACGATATATCGGGGCTGTTTGGACGCACCCGCCCATGTTTCTCGGCACCCGCACAAAACAAATTCTCTAGTGAAGTCGGGACCTTGTCGGGGGCCTTCGCAAGGCTTTTCCAATAAATGGTCAAGTGGAGTGAAGCTTTCTCAAAGGGTACCCCTTGAAATTCTCCGGTCAAACCATGCTGTGTCCCTAGCACAAATCCATCATACAATGCTTCACGGCCACAAAAACAGGGCCCGGAATCCGGAATAATCTAGGCTGGACATTCGAACAAAAAACTGCCGTAATATGTGGCTGCTGATTACGCTGCCTTTCATGAAGGCTGCAGGGTCTTGTCAAACATGCGGCAGCCAAAAAATCACACGTATATAGGAATGAAAATTCCCCAGCATATTGTTTTCGAGGCCCCAAATTGGGGCCCAGAAACAGCAAGAAACCTCGGACCACATCGGCGTACCCCCTAAGTAGCGGCAAGGCTTGGCAAGACAAAGCATGCTTGCAACCACGACTATGAAAAACTTTGACCGCGCCCCTTCCTTCGAACAACCTGTGCAAAAACAATCTTTGACATAAAAAAGTTTGCTCTTACCAAATGTTCAAGAACCACAAGTTTCAACAACCAACAACCAAGCAAACAAAAATGCTCAAGATTGGTTCCCAAAATGGGTCCAAAATGGATCCCAAAACGGGACCCAAAACGGGGACCAAAATTGGAACCGAATTGGGGGCGTGCATCTTGTTTCTTATTAACAAAACCCAAAACTGGCCCCCAAAACGGGGGCCAAAAATGAATCCAAAAACGGTCCCCAAAACGGGCCCCAAAAGCAGTCCCCAAGAACGAATGTAAACACAAACAATGAAGGCCCAACCATGTCAAATTGTCCGGCCTCGCACATCCGGACGAACACGCACAAGCAGACGCCGCATGGATTCTTTCTAAGTTACTTGATACATCTTGTCTGCAAGCCCTGACACGAAACAAACTTCACCACCAACTTCTTGACACTTTGCACTTCTTTTCAACAACTCCGGAGGAATGCCCATGTAGCCCTGAAAATCCATGATTTTTGGACCCCCAAACCAGGAACCAAGATTGGAGGACTTGTCCTTCTTATCAGGAAACACCTACGACCCTCAAACCTGCATGTCAGAAGCGCACCTACGACCCTCACAGCTCAACCTACGACCCTTCAAGGTCACACCTACGACCTTCAAACCCGCATGTCAGGAGCCCACCTACGACCCTCACAGCTCCACCTACGACCCTTTAAGGTCACACCTACGACCCTCAAACCCGCATGTCAGGAGCCCACCTACGACCCTCACAGCTCCACCTACGACCCTTCAAGGTCACAACTACGACCCTCAAACCCGCATGTCAGGAAGCCACGACGACCCTTTTCGCACTTTGGCCGAATACAAAGGTATTACCCAAAGCGCGTAGAAGGAAGAAGGGAGCAACACAGACTGTTCCGAGAAGCTGTTTTAGCGTTGTATGGTGTTCACATTGCCAAAGCGCAGAATGTAGCTAACGTCTTTCTTTCCAATTGCGCTTTCGAGCTTTGCTTCCTTATTTTGTCATAGATAGATCGCCTAGGGGCATGATGCCCCAATCCATCTGTCTTTTCTTTGTGATGCGCATAGACAGCATCACAAATTGTCAAGCACAGCAGAACGATATATCGGGGCTGTTTGGACGCACCCGCCATGTTTCTCGGCACCCGCACAAAACAAATTCTCTAGTGAAGTCGGGACCTTGTCGGGGGCCTTCGCAAGGCTTTTCCAATAAATGGTCAAGTGGAGTGAAGCTTTCTCAAAGGGTACCCCTTGAAATTCTCCGGTCAAACCATGCTGTGTCCCTAGCACAAATCCATCATACAATGCTTCACGGCCACAAAAACAGGGCCCGGAATCCGGAATAATCTAGGCTGGACATTCGAACAAAAAACTGCCGTAATATGTGGCTGCTGATTACGCTGCCTTTCATGAAGGCTGGCAGGGTCTTGTCAAACATGCGGCAGCCAAAAAATCACACGTATATAGGAATGAAAATTCCCCAGCATATTGTTTTCGAGGCCCCAAATTGGGGCCCAGAAACAGCAAGAAACCTCGGACCACATCGGCGTACCCCCTAAGTAGCGGCAAGGCTTGGCAAGACAAAGCATGCTTGCAACCACGACTATGAAAAACTTTGACCGCGCCCCTTCCTTCGAACAACCTGTGCAAAAACAATCTTTGACATAAAAAAGTTGCTCTTACCAAATGTTCAAGAACCACAAGTTTCAACAACCAACAACCAAGCAAACAAAAATGCTCAAGATTGGTTCCCAAAATGGGTTCCAAAATGGATCCCAAAACGGGACCCAAAACGGGGACCAAAATTGGAACCGAATTGGGGGCGTGCATCTTGTTTCTTATTAACAAAACCCAAAACTGGCCCCCAAAACGGGGGCCAAAAATGAATCCAAAAACGGTCCCCAAAACGGGCCCCAAAAGCAGTCCCAAGAACGAATGTAAACACAAACAATGAAGGCCCAACCATGTCAAATTGTCCGGCCTCGCACATCCGGACGAACACGCACAAGCAGACGCCGCATGGATTCTTTCTAAGTTACTTGATACATCTTGTCTGCAAGCCCTGACACGAAACAAACTTCACCACCAACTTCTTGACACTTTGCACTTCTTTTCAACAACTCCGGAGGAATGCCCATGTAGCCCTGAAAATCCATGATTTTTGGACCCCAAACCAGGAACCAAGATTGGAGGACTTGTCCTTCTTATCAGGAAACACCTACGACCCTCAAACCTGCATGTCAGAAGCGCACCTACGACCCTCACAGCTCAACCTACGACCCTTCAAGGTCACACCTACGACCTTCAAACCCGCATGTCAGGAGCCCACCTACGACCCTCACAGCTCCACCTACGACCCTTTAAGGTCACACCTACGACCCTCAAACCCGCATGTCAGGAGCCCACCTACGACCCTCACAGCTCCACCTACGACCCTTCAAGGTCACAACTACGACCCTCAAACCCGCATGTCAGGAAGCCACGACGACCCTTTTCGCACTTTGGCCGAATACAAAGGTATTACCCAAAGCGCGTAGAAGGAAGAAGGGAGCAACACAGACTGTTCCGAGAAGCTGTTTTAGCGTTGTATGGTGTTCACATTGCCAAAGCGCAGAATGTAGCTAACGTCTTTCTTTCCAATTGCGCTTTCGAGCTTTGCTTCCTTATTTTGTCATAGATAGATCGCCTAGGGGCATGATGCCCCAATCCATCTGTCTTTTCTTTGTGATGCGCATAGACAGCATCACAAATTGTCAAGCACAGCAGAACGATATATCGGGGCTGTTATTACCCAAAGCGCGTAGAAGGAAGAAGGGAGCAACACAGACTGTTCCGAGAAGCTGTTTTAGCGTTGTATGGTGTTCACATTGCCAAAGCGCAGAATGTAGCTAACGTCTTTCTTTCCAATTGCGCTTTCGAGCTTTGCTTCCTTATTTTGTCATAGATAGATCGCCTAGGGGCATGATGCCCCAATCCATCTGTCTTTTCTTTGTGATGCGCATAGACAGCATCACAAATTGTCAAGCACAGCAGAACGATATATCGGGGCTGTTATTACCCAAAGCGCGTAGAAGGAAGAAGGGAGCAACACAGACTGTTCCGAGAAGCTGTTTTAGCGTTGTATGGTGTTCACATTGCCAAAGCGCAGAATGTAGCTAACGTCTTTCTTTCCAATTGCGCTTTCGAGCTTTGCTTCCTTATTTTGTCATAGATAGATCGCCTAGGGGCATGATGCCCCAATCCATCTGTCTTTTCTTTGTGATGCGCATAGACAGCATCACAAATTGTCAAGCACAGCAGAACGATATATCGGGGCTGTTATTACCCAAAGCGCGTAGAAGGAAGAAGGGAGCAACACAGACTGTTCCGAGAAGCTGTTTTAGCGTTGTATGGTGTTCACATTGCCAAAGCGCAGAATGTAGCTAACGTCTTTCTTTCCAATTGCGCTTTCGAGCTTTGCTTCCTTATTTTGTCATAGATAGATCGCCTAGGGGCATGATGCCCCAATCCATCTGTCTTTTCTTTGTGATGCGCATAGACAGCATCACAAATTGTCAAGCACAGCAGAACGATATATCGGGGCTGTTATTACCCAAAGCGCGTAGAAGGAAGAAGGGAGCAACACAGACTGTTCCGAGAAGCTGTTTTAGCGTTGTATGGTGTTCACATTGCCAAAGCGCAGAATGTAGCTAACGTCTTTCTTTCCAATTGCGCTTTCGAGCTTTGCTTCCTTATTTTGTCATAGATAGATCGCCTAGGGGCATGATGCCCCAATCCATCTGTCTTTTCTTTGTGATGCGCATAGACAGCATCACAAATTGTCAAGCACAGCAGAACGATATATCGGGGCTGTTATTACCCAAAGCGCGTAGAAGGAAGAAGGGAGCAACACAGACTGTTCCGAGAAGCTGTTTTAGCGTTGTATGGTGTTCACATTGCCAAAGCGCAGAATGTAGCTAACGTCTTTCTTTCCAATTGCGCTTTCGAGCTTTGCTTCCTTATTTTGTCATAGATAGATCGCCTAGGGGCATGATGCCCCAATCCATCTGTCTTTTCTTTGTGATGCGCATAGACAGCATCACAAATTGTCAAGCACAGCAGAACGATATATCGGGGCTGTTTGGACGCACCCGCCCATGTTTCTCGGCACCCGCACAAAACAAATTCTCTAGTGAAGTCGGGACCTTGTCGGGGGCCTTCGCAAGGCTTTTCCAATAAATGGTCAAGTGGAGTGAAGCTTTCTCAAAGGGTACCCCTTGAAATTCTCCGGTCAAACCATGCTGTGTCCCTAGCACAAATCCATCATACAATGCTTCACGGCCACAAAAACAGGGCCCGGAATCCGGAATAATCTAGGCTGGACATTCGAACAAAAAACTGCCGTAATATGTGGCTGCTGATTACGCTGCCTTTCATGAAGGCTGGCAGGGTCTTGTCAAACATGCGGCAGCCAAAAAATCACACGTATATAGGAATGAAAATTCCCCAGCATATTGTTTTCGAGGCCCCAAATTGGGGCCAGAAACAGCAAGAAACCTCGGACCACATCGGCGTACCCCCTAAGTAGCGGCAAGGCTTGGCAAGACAAAGCATGCTTGCAACCACGACTATGAAAAACTTCGACCGCGCCCCTTCCTTCGAACAACCTGTGCAAAAACAATCTTTGACATAAAAAAGTTGCTCTTACCAAATGTTCAAGAACCACAAGTTTCAACAACCAACAACCAAGCAAACAAAAATGCTCAAGATTGGTTCCCAAAATGGGTTCCAAAATGGATCCCAAAACGGGACCCAAAACGGGGACCAAAATTGGAACCGAATTGGGGGCGTGCCTCTTGTTTCTTATTAACAAAACCCAAAACTGGCCCCCAAAACGGGGGCCAAAAATGAATCCAAAAACGGTCCCCAAAACGGGCCCCAAAAGCAGTCCCAAGAACGAATGTAAACACAAACAATGAAGGCCCAACCATGTCAAATTGTCCGGCCTCGCACATCCGGACGAACACGCACAAGCAGACGCCACATGGATTCTTTCTAAGTTACTTGATACATCTTGTCTGCAAGCCCTGACACGAAACAAACTTCACCACCAACTTCTTGACACTTTGCACTTCTTTTCAACAACTCCGGAGGAATGCCCATGTAGCCCTGAAAATCCATGATTTTTGGACCCCCAAACCAGGAACCAAGATTGGAGGACTTGTCCTTCTTATCAGGAAACACCTACGACCCTCAAACCTGCATGTCAGAAGCGCACCTACGACCCTCACAGCTCAACCTACGACCCTTCAAGGTCACACCTACGACCTTCAAACCCGCATGTCAGGAGCCCACCTACGACCCTCACAGCTCCACCTACGACCCTTTAAGGTCACACCTACGACCCTCAAACCCGCATGTCAGGAGCCCACCTACGACCCTCACAGCTCCACCTACGACCCTTCAAGGTCACAACTACGACCCTCAAACCCGCATGTCAGGAAGCCACGACGACCCTTTTCGCACTTTGGCCGAATACAAAGGTATTACCCAAAGCGCGTAGAAGGAAGAAGGGAGCAACACAGACTGTTCCGAGAAGCTGTTTTAGCGTTGTATGGTGTTCACATTGCCAAAGCGCAGAATGTAGCTAACGTCTTTCTTTCCAATTGCGCTTTCGAGCTTTGCTTCCTTATTTTGTCATAGATAGATCGCCTAGGGGCATGATGCCCCAATCCATCTGTCTTTTCTTTGTGATGCGCATAGACAGCATCACAAATTGTCAAGCACAGCAGAACGATATATCGGGGCTGTTTGGACGCACCCGCCCATGTTTCTCGGCACCCGCACAAAACAAATTCTCTAGTGAAGTCGGGACCTTGTCGGGGGCCTTCGCAAGGCTTTTCCAATAAATGGTCAAGTGGAGTGAAGCTTTCTCAAAGGGTACCCCTTGAAATTCTCCGGTCAAACCATGCTGTGTCCCTAGCACAAATCCATCATACAATGCTTCACGGCCACAAAAACAGGGCCCGGAATCCGGAATAATCTAGGCTGGACATTCGAACAAAAAACTGCCGTAATATGTGGCTGCTGATTACGCTGCCTTTCATGAAGGCTGGCAGGGTCTTGTCAAACATGCGGCAGCCAAAAAATCACACGTATATAGGAATGAAAATTCCCCAGCATATTGTTTTCGAGGCCCCAAATTGGGGCCCAGAAACAGCAAGAAACCTCGGACCACATCGGCGTACCCCCTAAGTAGCGGCAAGGCTTGGCAAGACAAAGCATGCTTGCAACCACGACTATGAAAAACTTCGACCGCGCCCCTTCCTTCGAACAACCTGTGCAAAAACAATCTTTGACATAAAAAAGTTGCTCTTACCAAATGTTCAAGAACCACAAGTTTCAACAACCAACAACCAAGCAAACAAAAATGCTCAAGATTGGTTCCCAAAATGGGTTCCAAAATGGATCCCAAAACGGGACCCAAAACGGGGACCAAAATTGGAACCGAATTGGGGGCGTGCCTCTTGTTTCTTATTAACAAAACCCAAAACTGGCCCCCAAAACGGGGGCCAAAAATGAATCCAAAAACGGTCCCCAAAACGGGCCCCAAAAGCAGTCCCCAAGAACGAATGTAAACACAAACAATGAAGGCCCAACCATGTCAAATTGTCCGGCCTCGCACATCCGGACGAACACGCACAAGCAGACGCCGCATGGATTCTTTCTAAGTTACTTGATACATCTTGTCTGCAAGCCCTGACACGAAACAAACTTCACCACCAACTTCTTGACACTTTGCACTTCTTTTCAACAACTCCGGAGGAATGCCCATGTAGCCCTGAAAATCCATGATTTTTGGACCCCCAAACCAGGAACCAAGATTGGAGGACTTGTCCTTCTTATCAGGAAACACCTACGACCCTCAAACCTGCATGTCAGAAGCGCACCTACGACCCTCACAGCTCAACCTACGACCCTTCAAGGTCACACCTACGACCTTCAAACCCGCATGTCAGGAGCCCACCTACGACCCTCACAGCTCCACCTACGACCCTTTAAGGTCACACCTACGACCCTCAAACCCGCATGTCAGGAGCCCACCTACGACCCTCACAGCTCCACCTACGACCCTTCAAGGTCACAACTACGACCCTCAAACCCGCATGTCAGGAAGCCACGACGACCCTTTTCGCACTTTGGCCGAATACAAAGGTATTACCCAAAGCGCGTAGAAGGAAGAAGGGAGCAACACAGACTGTTCCGAGAAGCTGTTTTAGCGTTGTATGGTGTTCACATTGCCAAAGCGCAGAATGTAGCTAACGTCTTTCTTTCCAATTGCGCTTTCGAGCTTTGCTTCCTTATTTTGTCATAGATAGATCGCCTAGGGGCATGATGCCCCAATCCATCTGTCTTTTCTTTGTGATGCGCATAGACAGCATCACAAATTGTCAAGCACAGCAGAACGATATATCGGGGCTGTTTGGACGCACCCGCCCATGTTTCTCGGCACCCGCACAAAACAAATTCTCTAGTGAAGTCGGGACCTTGTCGGGGGCCTTCGCAAGGCTTTTCCAATAAATGGTCAAGTGGAGTGAAGCTTTCTCAAAGGGTACCCCTTGAAATTCTCCGGTCAAACCATGCTGTGTCCCTAGCACAAATCCATCATACAATGCTTCACGGCCACAAAAACAGGGCCCGGAATCCGGAATAATCTAGGCTGGACATTCGAACAAAAAACTGCCGTAATATGTGGCTGCTGATTACGCTGCCTTTCATGAAGGCTGGCAGGGTCTTGTCAAACATGCGGCAGCCAAAAAATCACACGTATATAGGAATGAAAATTCCCCAGCATATTGTTTTCGAGGCCCCAAATTGGGGCCCAGAAACAGCAAGAAACCTCGGACCACATCGGCGTACCCCCTAAGTAGCGGCAAGGCTTGGCAAGACAAAGCATGCTTGCAACCACGACTATGAAAAACTTCGACCGCGCCCCTTCCTTCGAACAACCTGTGCAAAAACAATCTTTGACATAAAAAAGTTGCTCTTACCAAATGTTCAAGAACCACAAGTTTCAACAACCAACAACCAAGCAAACAAAAATGCTCAAGATTGGTTCCCAAAATGGGTTCCAAAATGGATCCCAAAACGGGACCCAAAACGGGGACCAAAATTGGAACCGAATTGGGGGCGTGCCTCTTGTTTCTTATTAACAAAACCCAAAACTGGCCCCCAAAACGGGGGCCAAAAATGAATCCAAAAACGGTCCCCAAAACGGGCCCCAAAAGCAGTCCCCAAGAACGAATGTAAACACAAACAATGAAGGCCCAACCATGTCAAATTGTCCGGCCTCGCACATCCGGACGAACACGCACAAGCAGACGCCGCATGGATTCTTTCTAAGTTACTTGATACATCTTGTCTGCAAGCCCTGACACGAAACAAACTTCACCACCAACTTCTTGACACTTTGCACTTCTTTTCAACAACTCCGGAGGAATGCCCATGTAGCCCTGAAAATCCATGATTTTTGGACCCCCAAACCAGGAACCAAGATTGGAGGACTTGTCCTTCTTATCAGGAAACACCTACGACCCTCAAACCTGCATGTCAGAAGCGCACCTACGACCCTCACAGCTCAACCTACGACCCTTCAAGGTCACACCTACGACCTTCAAACCCGCATGTCAGGAGCCCACCTACGACCCTCACAGCTCCACCTACGACCCTTTAAGGTCACACCTACGACCCTCAAACCCGCATGTCAGGAGCCCACCTACGACCCTCACAGCTCCACCTACGACCCTTCAAGGTCACAACTACGACCCTCAAACCCGCATGTCAGGAAGCCACGACGACCCTTTTCGCACTTTGGCCGAATACAAAGGTATTACCCAAAGCGCGTAGAAGGAAGAAGGGAGCAACACAGACTGTTCCGAGAAGCTGTTTTAGCGTTGTATGGTGTTCACATTGCCAAAGCGCAGAATGTAGCTAACGTCTTTCTTTCCAATTGCGCTTTCGAGCTTTGCTTCCTTATTTTGTCATAGATAGATCGCCTAGGGGCATGATGCCCCAATCCATCTGTCTTTTCTTTGTGATGCGCATAGACAGCATCACAAATTGTCAAGCACAGCAGAACGATATATCGGGGCTGTTTGGACGCACCCGCCCATGTTTCTCGGCACCCGCACAAAACAAATTCTCTAGTGAAGTCGGGACCTTGTCGGGGGCCTTCGCAAGGCTTTTCCAATAAATGGTCAAGTGGAGTGAAGCTTTCTCAAAGGGTACCCCTTGAAATTCTCCGGTCAAACCATGCTGTGTCCCTAGCACAAATCCATCATACAATGCTTCACGGCCACAAAAACAGGGCCCGGAATCCGGAATAATCTAGGCTGGACATTCGAACAAAAAACTGCCGTAATATGTGGCTGCTGATTACGCTGCCTTTCATGAAGGCTGGCAGGGTCTTGTCAAACATGCGGCAGCCAAAAAATCACACGTATATAGGAATGAAAATTCCCCAGCATATTGTTTTCGAGGCCCCAAATTGGGGCCCAGAAACAGCAAGAAACCTCGGACCACATCGGCGTACCCCCTAAGTAGCGGCAAGGCTTGGCAAGACAAAGCATGCTTGCAACCACGACTATGAAAAACTTCGACCGCGCCCCTTCCTTCGAACAACCTGTGCAAAAACAATCTTTGACATAAAAAAGTTGCTCTTACCAAATGTTCAAGAACCACAAGTTTCAACAACCAACAACCAAGCAAACAAAAATGCTCAAGATTGGTTCCCAAAATGGGTTCCAAAATGGATCCCAAAACGGGACCCAAAACGGGGACCAAAATTGGAACCGAATTGGGGGCGTGCCTCTTGTTTCTTATTAACAAAACCCAAAACTGGCCCCCAAAACGGGGGCCAAAAATGAATCCAAAAACGGTCCCCAAAACGGGCCCCAAAAGCAGTCCCCAAGAACGAATGTAAACACAAACAATGAAGGCCCAACCATGTCAAATTGTCCGGCCTCGCACATCCGGACGAACACGCACAAGCAGACGCCGCATGGATTCTTTCTAAGTTACTTGATACATCTTGTCTGCAAGCCCTGACACGAAACAAACTTCACCACCAACTTCTTGACACTTTGCACTTCTTTTCAACAACTCCGGAGGAATGCCCATGTAGCCCTGAAAATCCATGATTTTTGGACCCCCAAACCAGGAACCAAGATTGGAGGACTTGTCCTTCTTATCAGGAAACACCTACGACCCTCAAACCTGCATGTCAGAAGCGCACCTACGACCCTCACAGCTCAACCTACGACCCTTCAAGGTCACACCTACGACCTTCAAACCCGCATGTCAGGAGCCCACCTACGACCCTCACAGCTCCACCTACGACCCTTTAAGGTCACACCTACGACCCTCAAACCCGCATGTCAGGAGCCCACCTACGACCCTCACAGCTCCACCTACGACCCTTCAAGGTCACAACTACGACCCTCAAACCCGCATGTCAGGAAGCCACGACGACCCTTTTCGCACTTTGGCCGAATACAAAGGTATTACCCAAAGCGCGTAGAAGGAAGAAGGGAGCAACACAGACTGTTCCGAGAAGCTGTTTTAGCGTTGTATGGTGTTCACATTGCCAAAGCGCAGAATGTAGCTAACGTCTTTCTTTCCAATTGCGCTTTCGAGCTTTGCTTCCTTATTTTGTCATAGATAGATCGCCTAGGGGCATGATGCCCCAATCCATCTGTCTTTTCTTTGTGATGCGCATAGACAGCATCACAAATTGTCAAGCACAGCAGAACGATATATCGGGGCTGTTTGGACGCACCCGCCCATGTTTCTCGGCACCCGCACAAAACAAATTCTCTAGTGAAGTCGGGACCTTGTCGGGGGCCTTCGCAAGGCTTTTCCAATAAATGGTCAAGTG
The DNA here is from genome assembly GCF_958299795.1 of Porites lutea. Taxonomy (NCBI): domain Eukaryota; kingdom Metazoa; phylum Cnidaria; class Anthozoa; order Scleractinia; family Poritidae; genus Porites; species Porites lutea. Next base: position 9,761 of record NW_027332332.1, on the reverse strand, counting down.
GAGTGAAGCTTTCTCAAAGGGTACCCCTTGAAATTCTCCGGTCAAACCATGCTGTGTCCCTAGCACAAATCCATCATACAATGCTTCACGGCCACAAAAACAGGGCCCGGAATCCGGAATAATCTAGGCTGGACATTCGAACAAAAAACTGCCGTAATATGTGGCTGCTGATTACGCTGCCTTTCATGAAGGCTGGCAGGGTCTTGTCAAACATGCGGCAGCCAAAAAATCACACGTATATAGGAATGAAAATTCCCCAGCATATTGTTTTCGAGGCCCCAAATTGGGGCCCAGAAACAGCAAGAAACCTCGGACCACATCGGCGTACCCCCTAAGTAGCGGCAAGGCTTGGCAAGACAAAGCATGCTTGCAACCACGACTATGAAAAACTTCGACCGCGCCCCTTCCTTCGAACAACCTGTGCAAAAACAATCTTTGACATAAAAAAGTTGCTCTTACCAAATGTTCAAGAACCACAAGTTTCAACAACCAACAACCAAGCAAACAAAAATGCTCAAGATTGGTTCCCAAAATGGGTTCCAAAATGGATCCCAAAACGGGACCCAAAACGGGGACCAAATTGGAACCGAATTGGGGGCGTGCCTCTTGTTTCTTATTAACAAAACCCAAAACTGGCCCCCAAAACGGGGGCCAAAAATGAATCCAAAAACGGTCCCCAAAACGGGCCCCAAAAGCAGTCCCCAAGAACGAATGTAAACACAAACAATGAAGGCCCAACCATGTCAAATTGTCCGGCCTCGCACATCCGGACGAACACGCACAAGCAGACGCCACATGGATTCTTTCTAAGTTACTTGATACATCTTGTCTGCAAGCCCTGACACGAAACAAACTTCACCACCAACTTCTTGACACTTTGCACTTCTTTTCAACAACTCCGGAGGAATGCCCATGTAGCCCTGAAAATCCATGATTTTTGGACCCCCAAACCAGGAACCAAGATTGGAGGACTTGTCCTTCTTATCAGGAAACACCTACGACCCTCAAACCTGCATGTCAGAAGCGCACCTACGACCCTCACAGCTCAACCTACGACCCTTCAAGGTCACACCTACGACCTTCAAACCCGCATGTCAGGAGCCCACCTACGACCCTCACAGCTCCACCTACGACCCTTTAAGGTCACACCTACGACCCTCAAACCCGCATGTCAGGAGCCCACCTACGACCCTCACAGCTCCACCTACGACCCTTCAAGGTCACAACTACGACCCTCAAACCCGCATGTCAGGAAGCCACGACGACCCTTTTCGCACTTTGGCCGAATACAAAGGTATTACCCAAAGCGCGTAGAAGGAAGAAGGGAGCAACACAGACTGTTCCGAGAAGCTGTTTTAGCGTTGTATGGTGTTCACATTGCCAAAGCGCAGAATGTAGCTAACGTCTTTCTTTCCAATTGCACTTTCGAGCTTTGCTTCCTTATTTTGTCATAGATAGATCGCCTAGGGGCATGATGCCCCAATCCATCTGTCTTTTCTTTGTGATGCGCATAGACAGCATCACAAATTGTCAAGCACAGCAGAACGATATATCGGGGCTGTTTGGACGCACCCGCCCATGTTTCTCGGCACCCGCACAAAACAAATTCTCTAGTGAAGTCGGGACCTTGTCGGGGGCCTTCGCAAGGCTTTTCCAATAAATGGTCAAGTGGAGTGAAGCTTTCTCAAAGGGTACCCCTTGAAATTCTCCGGTCAAACCATGCTGTGTCCCTAGCACAAATCCATCATACAATGCTTCACGGCCACAAAAACAGGGCCCGGAATCCGGAATAATCTAGGCTGGACATTCGAACAAAAAACTGCCGTAATATGTGGCTGCTGATTACGCTGCCTTTCATGAAGGCTGGCAGGGTCTTGTCAAACATGCGGCAGCCAAAAAATCACACGTATATAGGAATGAAAATTCCCCAACATATTGTTTTCGAGGCCCCAAATTGGGGCCCAGAAACAGCAAGAAACCTCGGACCACATCGGCGTACCCCCTAAGTAGCGGCAAGGCTTGGCAAGACAAAGCATGCTTGCAACCACGACTATGAAAAACTTCGACCGCGCCCTTCCTTCGAACAACCTGTGCAAAAACAATCTTTGACATAAAAAAGTTGCTCTTACCAAATGTTCAAGAACCACAAGTTTCAACAACCAACAACCAAGCAAACAAAAATGCTCAAGATTGGTTCCCAAAATGGGTTCCAAAATGGATCCCAAAACGGGACCCAAAACGGGGACCAAAATTGGAACCGAATTGGGGGCGTGCCTCTTGTTTCTTATTAACAAAACCCAAAACTGGCCCCCAAAACGGGGGCCAAAAATGAATCCAAAAACGGTCCCCAAAACGGGCCCCAAAAGCAGTCCCCAAGAACGAAATAGTAAACACAAACAATGAAGGCCCAACCATGTCAAATTGTCCGGCCTCGCACATCCGGACGAACACGCACAAGCAGACGCCGCATGGATTCTTTCTAAGTTACTTGATACATCTTGGTCTGCAAGCCCTGACACGAAACAAACTTCACCACCAACTTCTTGACACTTTGCACTTCTTTTCAACAACTCCGGAGGAATGCCCATGTAGCCCTGAAAATCCATGATTTTTGGACCCCCAAACCAGGAACCAAGATTGGAGGACTTGTCCTTCTTATCAGGAAACACCTACGACCCTCAAACCTGCATGTCAGAAGCGCACCTACGACCCTCACAGCTCAACCTACGACCCTTCAAGGTCACACCTACGACCTTCAAACCCGCATGTCAGGAGCCCACCTACGACCCTCACAGCTCCACCTACGACCCTTCAAGGTCACACCTACGACCCTCAAACCCGCATGTCAGGAGCCCACCTACGACCCTCACAGCTCCACCTACGACCCTTCAAGGTCACAACTACGACCCTCAAACCCGCATGTCAGGAAGCCACGACGACCCTTTTCGCACTTTGGCCGAATACAAAGGTATTACCCAAAGCGCGTAGAAGGAAGAAGGGAGCAACACAGACTGTTCCGAGAAGCTGTTTTAGCGTTGTATGGTGTTTCACATTGCCAAAGCGCAGAATGTAGCTAACGTCTTTCTTTCCAATTGCACTTTCGAGCTTTGCTTCCTTATTTTGTCATAGATAGATCGCCTAGGGGCATGATGCCCCAATCCATCTGTCTTTTCTTTGTGATGCGCATAGACAGCATCACAAATTGTCAAGCACAGCAGAACGATATATCGGGGCTGTTTGGACGCACCCGCCCATGTTTCTCGGCACCCGCACAAAACAAATTCTCTAGTGAAGTCGGGACCTTGTCGGGGGCCTTCGCAAGGCTTTTCCAATAAATGGTCAAGTGGAGTGAAGCTTTCTCAAAGGGTACCCCTTGAAATTCTCCGGTCAAACCATGCTGTGTCCCTAGCACAAATCCATCATACAATGCTTCACGGCCACAAAAACAGGGCCCGGAATCCGGAATAATCTAGGCTGGACATTCGAACAAAAAACTGCCGTAATATGTGGCTGCTGATTACGCTGCCTTTCATGAAGGCTGGCAGGGTCTTGTCAAACATGCGGCAGCCAAAAAATCACACGTATATAGGAATGAAAATTCCCCAACATATTGTTTTCGAGGCCCCAAATTGGGGCCCAGAAACAGCAAGAAACCTCGGACCACATCGGCGTACCCCCTAAGTAGCGGCAAGGCTTGGCAAGACAAAGCATGCTTGCAACCACGACTATGAAAAACTTCGACCGCGCCCCTTCCTTCGAACAACCTGTGCAAAAACAATCTTTGACATAAAAAAGTTGCTCTTACCAAATGTTCAAGAACCACAAGTTTCAACAACCAACAACCAAGCAAACAAAAATGCTCAAGATTGGTTCCCAAAATGGGTTCCAAAATGGATCCCAAAACGGGACCCAAAACGGGGACCAAAATTGGAACCGAATTGGGGGCGTGCCTCTTGTTTCTTATTAACAAAACCCAAAACTGGCCCCCAAAACGGGGGCCAAAAATGAATCCAAAAACGGTCCCCAAAACGGGCCCCAAAAGCAGTCCCCAAGAACGAATGTAAACACAAACAATGAAGGCCCAACCATGTCAAATTGTCCGGCCTCGCACATCCGGACGAACACGCACAAGCAGACGCCGCATGGATTCTTTCTAAGTTACTTGATACATCTTGTCTGCAAGCCCTGACACGAAACAAACTTCACCACCAACTTCTTGACACTTTGCACTTCTTTTCAACAACTCCGGAGGAATGCCCATGTAGCCCTGAAAATCCATGATTTTTGGACCCCCAAACCAGGAACCAAGATTGGAGGACTTGTCCTTCTTATCAGGAAACACCTACGACCCTCAAACCTGCATGTCAGAAGCGCACCTACGACCTCACAGCTCAACCTACGACCCTTCAAGGTCACACCTACGACCTTCAAACCCGCATGTCAGGAGCCCACCTACGACCCTCACAGCTCCACCTACGACCCTTCAAGGTCACACCTACGACCCTCAAACCCGCATGTCAGGAGCCCACCTACGACCCTCACAGCTCCACCTACGACCCTTCAAGGTCACAACTACGACCCTCAAACCCGCATGTCAGGAAGCCACGACGACCCTTTTCGCACTTTGGCCGAATACAAAGGTATTACCCAAAGCGCGTAGAAGGAAGAAGGGAGCAACACAGACTGTTCCGAGAAGCTGTTTTAGCGTTGTATGGTGTTCACATTGCCAAAGCGCAGAATGTAGCTAACGTCTTTCTTTCCAATTGCACTTTCGAGCTTTGCTTCCTTATTTTGTCATAGATAGATCGCCTAGGGGCATGATGCCCCAATCCATCTGTCTTTTCTTTGTGATGCGCATAGACAGCATCACAAATTGTCAAGCACAGCAGAAACGATATATCGGGGCTGTTTGGACGCACCCGCCCATGTTTCTCGGCACCCGCACAAAACAAATTCTCTAGTGAAGTCGGGACCTTGTCGGGGGCCTTCGCAAGGCTTTTCCAATAAATGGTCAAGTGGAGTGAAGCTTTCTCAAAGGGTACCCCTTGGTACCCCTTGAAATTCTCCGGTCAAACCATGCTGTGTCCCTAGCACAAATCCATCATACAATGCTTCACGGCCACAAAAACAGGGCCCGGAATCCGGAATAATCTAGGCTGGACATTCGAACAAAAAACTGCCGTAATATGTGGCTGCTGATTACGCTGCCTTTCATGAAGGCTGGCAGGGTCTTGTCAAACATGCGGCAGCCAAAAAATCACACGTATATAGGAATGAAAATTCCCCAGCATATTGTTTTCGAGGCCCCAAATTGGGGCCCAGACGAGGCCCCAAATTGGGGCCCAGAAACAGCAAGAAACCTCGGACCACATCGGCGTACCCCCTAAGTAGCGGCAAGGCTTGGCAAGACAAAGCATGCTTGCAACCACGACTATGAAAAACTTCGACCGCGCCCCTTCCTTCGAACAACCTGTGCAAAAACAATCTTTGACATAAAAAAGTTGCTCTTACCAAATGTTCAAGAACCACAAGTTTCAACAACCAACAACCAAGCAAACAAAAATGCTCAAGATTGGTTCCCAAAATGGGTTCCAAAATGGATCCCAAAACGGGACCCAAAACGGGGACCAAAATTGGAACCGAATTGGGGGCGTGCCTCTTGTTTCTTATTAACAAAACCCAAAACTGGCCCCCAAAACGGGGGCCAAAAATGAATCCAAAAACGGTCCCCAAAACGGGCCCCAAAAGCAGTCCCCAAGAACGAATGTAAACACAAACAATGAAGGCCCAACCATGTCAAATTGTCCGGCCTCGCACATCCGGACGAACACGCACAAGCAGACGCCGCATGGATTCTTTCTAAGTTACTTGATACATCTTGTCTGCAAGCCCTGACACGAAACAAACTTCACCACCAACTTCTTGACACTTTGCACTTCTTTTCAACAACTCCGGAGGAATGCCCATGTAGCCCTGAAAATCCATGATTTTTGGACCCCCAAACCAGGAACCAAGATTGGAGGACTTGTCCTTCTTATCAGGAAACACCTACGACCCTCAAACCTGCATGTCAGAAGCGCACCTACGACCCTCACAGCTCAACCTACGACCCTTCAAGGTCACACCTACGACCTTCAAACCCGCATGTCAGGAGCCCACCTACGACCCTCACAGCTCCACCTACGACCCTTTAAGGTCACACCTACGACCCTCAAACCCGCATGTCAGGAGCCCACCTACGACCCTCACAGCTCCACCTACGACCCTTCAAGGTCACAACTACGACCCTCAAACCCGCATGTCAGGAAGCCACGACGACCCTTTTCGCACTTTGGCCGAATACAAAGGTATTACCCAAAGCGCGTAGAAGGAAGAAGGGAGCAACACAGACTGTTCCGAGAAGCTGTTTTAGCGTTGTATGGTGTTCACATTGCCAAAGCGCAGAATGTAGCTAACGTCTTTCTTTCCAATTGCGCTTTCGAGCTTTGCTTCCTTATTTTGTCATAGATAGATCGCCTAGGGGCATGATGCCCCAATCCATCTGTCTTTTCTTTGTGATGCGCATAGACAGCATCACAAATTGTCAAGCACAGCAGAACGATATATCGGGGCTGTTTGGACGCACCCGCCCATGTTTCTCGGCACCCGCACAAAACAAATTCTCTAGTGAAGTCGGGACCTTGTCGGGGGCCTTCGCAAGGCTTTTCCAATAAATGGTCAAGTGGAGTGAAGCTTTCTCAAAGGGTACCCCTTGAAATTCTCCGGTCAAACCATGCTGTGTCCCTAGCACAAATCCATCATACAATGCTTCACGGCCACAAAAACAGGGCCCGGAATCCGGAATAATCTAGGCTGGACATTCGAACAAAAAACTGCCGTAATATGTGGCTGCTGATTACGCTGCCTTTCATGAAGGCTGGCAGGGTCTTGTCAAACATGCGGCAGCCAAAAAATCACACGTATATAGGAATGAAAATTCCCCAGCATATTGTTTTCGAGGCCCCAAATTGGGGCCCAGAAACAGCAAGAAACCTCGGACCACATCGGCGTACCCCCTAAGTAGCGGCAAGGCTTGGCAAGACAAAGCATGCTTGCAACCACGACTATGAAAAACTTCGACCGCGCCCCTTCCTTCGAACAACCTGTGCAAAAACAATCTTTGACATAAAAAAGTTGCTCTTACCAAATGTTCAAGAACCACAAGTTTCAACAACCAACAACCAAGCAAACAAAAATGCTCAAGATTGGTTCCCAAAATGGGTTCCAAAATGGATCCCAAAACGGGACCCAAAACGGGGACCAAAATTGGAACCGAATTGGGGGCGTGCCTCTTGTTTCTTATTAACAAAACCCAAAACTGGCCCCCAAAACGGGGGCCAAAAATGAATCCAAAAACGGTCCCCAAAACGGGCCCCAAAAGCAGTCCCCAAGAACGAATGTAAACACAAACAATGAAGGCCCAACCATGTCAAATTGTCCGGCCTCGCACATCCGGACGAACACGCACAAGCAGACGCCGCATGGATTCTTTCTAAGTTACTTGATACATCTTGTCTGCAAGCCCTGACACGAAACAAACTTCACCACCAACTTCTTGACACTTTGCACTTCTTTTCAACAACTCCGGAGGAATGCCCATGTAGCCCTGAAAATCCATGATTTTTGGACCCCCAAACCAGGAACCAAGATTGGAGGACTTGTCCTTCTTATCAGGAAACACCTACGACCCTCAAACCTGCATGTCAGAAGCGCACCTACGACCCTCACAGCTCAACCTACGACCCTTCAAGGTCACACCTACGACCTTCAAACCCGCATGTCAGGAGCCCACCTACGACCCTCACAGCTCCACCTACGACCCTTTAAGGTCACACCTACGACCCTCAAACCCGCATGTCAGGAGCCCACCTACGACCCTCACAGCTCCACCTACGACCCTTCAAGGTCACAACTACGACCTCAAACCCGCATGTCAGGAAGCCACGACGACCCTTTTCGCACTTTGGCCGAATACAAAGGTATTATTACCCAAAGCGCGTAGAAACACAGACTGTTCCGAGAAGCTGTTTTAGCGTTGTATGTGTTCACATTGCCAAAGCGCAGAATGTAGCTAACGTCTTTCTTTCCAATTGCGCTTTCGAGCTTTGCTTCCTTATTTTGTCATAGATAGATCGCCTAGGGGCATGATGCCCCAATCCATCTGTCTTTTCTTTGTGATGCGCATAGACAGCATCACAAATTGTCAAGCACAGCAGAACGATATATCGGGGCTGTTTGGACGCACCCGCCCATGTTTCTCGGCACCCGCACAAAACAAATTCTCTAGTGAAGTCGGGACCCTTGTCGGGGGCCCTTCGCAAGGCTTTTCCAATAAATGGGTCAAGTGGAGTGAAGCTTTCTCAAAGGGTACCCCTTGAAATTCTCCGGTCAAACCATGCTGTGTCCCTAGCACAAATCCATCATACAATGCTTCACGGCCACAAAAAACAGGGCCCGGAATCCGGAATAATCTAGGCTGGACATTCGAACAAAAAAACTGCCGTAATATGTGGCTGCTGATTACGCTGCCTTTCATGAAGGCTGGCAGGGTCTTGTCAAACATGCGGCAGCCAAAAAATCACACGTATATAGGAATGAAAATTCCCCAGCATATTGTTTGAGGCCCCAAATTGGGGCCCAGAAACAGCAAGAAACCTCGGACCACATCGGCGTACCCCCTAAGTAGCGGCAAGGCTTGGCAAGACAAAGCATGCTTGCAACCACGACTATGAAAAACTTCGACCGCGCCCCTTCCTTCGAACAACCTGTGCAAAAACATCTTTGACATAAAAAAGTTGCTCTTACCAAATGTTCAAGAACCACAAGTTTCAACAACCAACAACCAAGCAAACAAAAATGCTCAAGATTGGTTCCCAAAATGGGTTCCAAAATGGATCCCAAAACGGGACCCAAAACGGGGACCAAAATTGGAACCGAATTGGGGGCGTGCCTCTTGTTTCTTATTAACAAAACCCAAAACTGGCCCCCAAAACGGGGGCCAAAAATGAATCCAAAAACGGTCCCCAAAACGGGCCCCAAAAGCAGTCCCCAAGGAACGAATGTAAACACAAACAATGAAGGCCCAACCATGTCAAATTGTCCGGCCTCGCACATCCGGACGAAACACGCACAAGCAGACGCCGCATGGATTCTTTCTAAGTTACTTGATACATCTTGTCTGCAAGCCCTGACACGAAACAAACTTCACCACCAACTTCTTGACACTTTGCACTTCTTTTCAACAACTCCGGAGGAATGCCCATGTAGCCCTGAAAATCCATGATTTTTGGACCCCCAAACCATTTTGGACCCCCAAACCAGGAACCAAGATTGGAGGACTTGTCCTTCTTATCAGGAAACACCTACGACCCTCAAACCTGCATGTCAGAAGCGCACCTACGACCCTCACAGCTCAACCTACGACCCCTTCAAGGTCACACCTACGACCTTCAAACCCGCATGTCAGGAGCCCACCTACGACCCTCACAGCTCCACCTACGACCCTTTAAGGTCACACCTACGACCCTCAAACCCGCATGTCAGGAGCCCACCTACGACCCTCACAGCTCCACCTACGACCCTTCAAGGTCACAACTACGACCCTCAAACCCGCATGTCAGGAAGCCACGACGACCCTTTTCGCACTTTGGCCGAATACAAAGGTATTACCCAAAGCGCGTAGAAGGAAGAAGGGAGCAACACAGACTGTTCCGAGAAGCTGT